>NC_061512.1:192954678-193067242 GCF_022539505.1 Lolium rigidum | reverse complement strand
ACCATGGCCGCACCCCTCAAGGGTGCCCTAGCCGGCGCCCTCTCCCCCAAACCCTAGCGGTCTCTCTCCTCCACCATATCCCGCATGCTTAAGCGAAGCTCCGCCGGATTTCTCCACCACCACCGACACCACGCCGTCGTGCTGTTGGATTCAAGAGGAGCTACTACTTCCGCTGCCCGCTCGGAACGGGAGGTGGACGTCGTCTTCATCAACAACCGAACGTGTGACCGAGTACGGAGGTGCTGCCCGTTCGTGGCGCCGGAACCGATCATGATCAAGATCTTCTACGCGCTTTTGCAAGCGGCAAGTGAACGTCTACCGCAGCAACAAGAGCCTCATCTTGTAGGCTTTGGAATCTCTTCAAGGGTGAGACTCGATACCCCTCGTTGCTACCGTCTTCTAGATTGCATCTTGGCTTGGATTGCGTGTTCGCGGTAGGAAATTTTTTGTTTTCTATGCAACGTTGTCCTACAGATGAGATGGTAGCTCCCGTGGCCGAGTCAATGATAGATGAGCTTGTTCGGATGGACTCAGAGTTCTTTATCAAGGGGTCTTATGCTGAACATAAAACAACCAGAGGCTTGTCCGTAGATAGTATTTTGGGCTTTAACTGATTTGTACTATATTGGAAACCTTGTATCTCAAACTTTTTTGATTTCTTTTTTATTTCCGAAGAAATTTGTTGTATATTGCAAAAGTGCTCTATATTGTTGGAGCCCCCGAGCCTTCTGGCTAAAGGTTGTACTATTTTTTCCATCTTGAAGATTTTTCCTTCTGTTGTAATAAGACATCCTTGTTTTTTCATTGATGGATTGCAAGTCTTCGAGTATCTTTAATATCGAAGTTCTATATTTTTGTTGCGAGGTTCTTGGACCAAAGCAATTAAATTTTTGACGTGTACACTATATTTATAATTGTTGGCTTCCGATTTTTATATTTGGCGAGGTATTAGTGTACCAAGGCGAAATATTTCAGTAAATCTATATTGTACGTATTTTGAGACTTAGGCGTTGAGCCCCGAGCGTGTCGAAAAATAAGAAGTATATCTCCACTATCTTTATTATATTGCAGCACCGCGAGCCCGCCTCATTAAAAACCTTTCCGGCCCCACTCGGTGCCCCGAAAAGGAAAAGAGTGCGTCTGAAAACTCGCGGGCGTTTCAGTACATTGTATTTTTACAGAGAAGGACTATATTTCGGCTCTAGGCGTAGAACCGCCTGAGCTGCGCCACGTTCCAGGGGTTTTTCTCAGGAACCCCTGTCTTCTTGTCCTTGATCCTGTATGCTCCTCCGTCGATGACTTCCGTGACGATGTAAGGTCCCAACCATGGTGACTCGAGCTTCTCTGTACTTTGCTGGTTGAGTCGCAGGACCAAATCACCGACCTGAAAAGATCTTGGCCGCAATCGTCGACTGTGGTAGTTCTTCAAGTCTTGTTGGTACTTGGTAACCCGTGACAGTACTTCATCTCGAGCTTCATCGAGTGCATCCATATCATCCTCCCGAACTTTTCGTGATGTTTCTTCGTTGTACCCTGTTACTCTTGGAGAATCGTGCTCTATTTCAATTGGTAGTACGGCTTCAGCTCCGTGGACGAGAAAGAACGGGGTTTCTTGTGTCGCCGTGTTTGGTGTTGTTCGGATGCTCCACAAAACACTTGGCAGTTCTTCTGGCCAGGTGTGTCGAGCCTTTTCAAGCGGTCCTAGCAGACGTTTTTTAATGCCATTGCAGATGATGCCATTGGCTTTCTCGACTTGACCATTTAGTTTGGGGATGTGCAACTGACGCGAAGTGCAATTTGATGCCCACTTCCGCACAGTATGACTTGAACTCTTTCGACGTGAAGTTGCTGCCATTGTCTGTGACGATGCTGTGAGGTACTCCAAATCGAAAAACGATGCCCTTCACGAACTTTATTGCTGATTGTGCATCTGGTGAATTTATTGGCTTCGCTTCTACCCACTTGGTGAATTTGTCGACAGCAACCAACAGGTACTCGTATCCTCCTGGCGAAGCTTTGTGCAACTTGCCTACCATGTCGAGTCCCCACTGAGCAAAGGGCCATGACAATGATATTGGCATAAGTTCTGCCGCCGGAGAGTGCGGTTTTGCGGCGAATCTCTGGCACGCGTCGCAAGTTCGTACTATCTCTTTTGCGTCCTCAATTGCTGTCAACCAGTAGAATCCTGCTCGAAAGACTTTGGCTGCAATAGCTCGACTGCTTGCGTGGTGACCACATATTCCCTCGTGCACATCCTTTAGGATTATTCTTCCTTCTTCTGGTGTCACACACCTTTGCAAGACGCCTGAAATACTTCGCTTATATAACTCCCCTTTGACCACTGTGAAAGCTTTGGATCGTCGAATAACTCGCCTTGCTTCGACTGGATTGTCGGGTATTTCCTTCCTGAGGATATATGATATGTACGCTTGCATCCAAGGAACTTCTATCATCATCACAAGTTCTTGGTCCTCTTCGTCCTCCACGGTTTCTTTGAGAGATGCCGAAGTTTTTCCTTCTTTTGCTTTTTTCTGCATCTTCTTCGGCTTCGTTGATCTCTCCGCTATTTCTTCCCAAAACACGCCTGGTGGGATTGGGAGGCATTGTGACCCGATGTTTGCGAGGACGTCGGCTTCATCATTGCTCAGTCTACTGATATGATTTACCTCGCATCCATCAAACAGCTTCTCAAGCTCATTGTATACCTCCTTGTATGCTATCATGCTATCATTGACTGCATCACATTGGTTCATAACTTGCTGAGCCACCAATTGTGAGTCGCCAAAGATTTTTAGTCGAGTTGCACCGCAAGCCTTCGCCATCTTCATCCCGTGTATAAGGGCTTCATATTCTGCTTCATTGTTAGATGCGTTTGGGAACGTCATCCGTAGGACATATTTCAATTTGTCGCCTTCAGGTGATATGAGTATCACTCCTGCGCCAGCTCCTTCTACTCTCTTGGATCCGTCGAAGTTCATTGTCCAAGTTCTCGACAAATCTGGGGGTCCCGTGTTTTGCAGCTCCATCCACTCTGCGATGAAATCTGGCAAAACTTGCGACTTGATTGCCTTTCTTTTTTCATAAGTGATGTCCCGAGGGGAAAGTTCTATTCCCCAAAGGGAGACACGTCCTGTAGCTTCTGGATTGTTCAGTATATTTGAGAGAGGTGCTTCATTGACTACTATTATCGGGTGTGCCGAAAAATAGTGGCGCAACTTTCTTGCTGTTGTAATTACTCCATATGCTAGTTTCTGGTACTGCGGGTACCGCTGTTTGGACGGCGATAAAACTTCACTAATGAAATATACCGGCCTTTGCACTCCATGGAGTTTTCCTTCTTCTTCTCTTTCGACAACTAGCACCGTGCTAACCACTTGGGGTGTGGCTGCGATATACAACAGGAGGGGTTCCTTTTCCTTCGGCGCCACCAAGACTGGTGGTGTCGAGATTTTGCGTTTCGGATCCTCGAAAGCTCTATCTCGCTTCTTCGTTCCACTGGAATTTCTCCCCTTGCTTTATCAAAGCGTAGAACGGTAGTGCTTTTTCTCCCAGCCTGGCGACGAATCTACTTAAAGCTGCGACTCGCCCAGTTAATTGCTGTATTTCTTTTTTTTTTGACCAACCAACCACTGTGAGGCAACAGCCCCACAGCCAAAATTTATTTCAAAACCAAAAGAGTCTTATGTACAAACAGGAGATAAAAAAGAGAAAGAAAACCCTACCTAACCAAAGATTTAGACTCTAAGGCAGAGACCTAATCCAATCTAGCAAACTGTCTCTATGCTTAACTTTTATTCTATGTCTCAACAAAAGAACATCATGTAAAAATCCTGCCTTCCACCTTGCATAGGTGGGTCTCTCTCCTCTGAAAATTTTCCCATTCCTGATAATCCAGATATGCCAACAGGCTAGCATTAGAACCTCCATAAAAAATGGCTCCGCAAAATCCTTCCTAGCATGAGCTATCACCATATGTAGATCATCATAATTTCTCCAATCGAACTGCAAGTAATTCCAAATCCTGACTTGGTTGGCTTCCTCATCGTTACGATGGCTTGTATTTTGTCGGGGTTTGCTTCGATCCCTCTTGCTGAAACTAAGAACCCAAGAAGTTCTCCTGCTGGGACGCCAAAAGAGCATTTCGTCGGGTTTAGCTTGATGCAGAATTTGTCGAGGTTATCAAAAGTTTCCTTGAGATCTTCGATCAACGTCGTCCCCTTTTTCGATGTTATGACTACGTCATCAATGTATACTTGTACATTTTTTCCAATCTGTGTTGCCAAACACTTCTGCATCATCCTCTGATACGTTGCTCCCGCGTTTTTCAACCCGAAGGGCATTGTTTTATAACAAAATATGCCGTACGGTGTGATGAACGCTGTTTTGGCTTCGTCGTATTCTTTTAATCTGATCTGGTTATAGCCAGAGTATGCGTCCAGAAAGGAAAGACGTTCACATCCTGTCGTGGAGTCGATGATCTGATCGATCCTTGGGAGAGGAAAGTGATCCTTTGGACAATGTTTATTGAGACACGTAAAGTCGACACACATGCGAAGGACTTTCGTGTTTTTCTTTGGCACCATCACTGGGTTAGCTACCCAGGTGGCCTCGGTGGATATCTCTTTGATGAAACCAGCTTCTCTGAGTCGATTAATTTCTGATAGCATAGCTTTGCGGTTTGGTTCCGAAAAACGTCGCAAAGGTTGTTTGATTGGTCTCGCTAGTGGATCCAAGTTAAGGTGGTGCTCGGCAAGTTCCCTGGGTACTCCTGGCATGTCAGCTGGACACCATGCGAAGATTTTCCAGTTCTCACGGAGGAACTTGATGAGCGCGCTTTCCTATGCGAGGTCCATGTCATTTGCAATGGATGTCGTCTTTTTGGATCCGTCGGGTGAATCTGCACCTCCTTAGAATTTTTCTCAGTGTTGAAAGTTGATTCTTTATTTGGCCTTGCAACGTCTGGCAGTACGTCGTAGTCAGTCATGAGTCTTGATGCCAAATACTCAGCTTGCATCCCGAAAGTTTCTGATAGTCGATGAAAATCCTTGTCACATTTATCGGCTAGGGCGAAGCTTCCTTTGATTGTAATTGGTCCCTTAGGTCCGGGCATCCTCCACAATAGATACGTGTAATGTGGTACCGCCATAAATCTAGCATATGCTGGTCGTCCCAACAAAGCGTGGTATTGTGACGGGAAATCTACGACTTCAAACTCCAATTTCTCGATTCTGTAATTTTCTCGGGTCCCAAACTGAACGTCGAGATTTATCTTTCCCAACGGATAGCTTGGCTTCTCTGGTGTGATGCCGTGGAATCTCGTGTCTGTTGGTTTCAGGTTTGCTAGGGAGATGTTCATCTTCCTTAATGTGTCTGCGTACATGAGGTTCAAGCTGCTGCCGCCATCTATAAACACTCGAGGCACGTCAAATCCTGCGATGACCGCTGGTAGTATGAGTGCTGACTGCCCTGGTCGAGGAACTTGCTGCGGAAGATCTGCTATGGTGAAGCCGATGTCTTGCCCTGACCAATTGAGGTACTCAACTGTTGGTGGAGGCATTTTCTCTGCCATGAACACCTGTCGCGAGATTACTTTCTGAGTTCTATTGGACGGCCTTCCCTTCTGAATCATCGAGACCGCTCCGTTAGAATTGGGATCAACGTAAGGTGGTGGTGCAGGCGCCGCCGCTATTCTTAGCTGATGTCGATTGTCATCTGTTATCGCGGGAGGAGGTGGCAGGTGGACCTCACTTCTGGGTTCTCGAGGGTTTCTTTGCGCTGCCTGAGCATTAGCATGCCCTGCGTATCTCAGCATTGCCTGGAAATTTCGACAATCCTTCTGCAGATGTCCTGACTGTCTTTTCCGTTGTCGTCGAGGAAAAAGTGCATCTGACACGGCCCGTTCATCATTTCTTCGGGAGACACAAAAGGCCTCTGGAACCTTGGCCCGCTGTTTTTCCTATTTTGTCGAAATTCGTCTCTGTTGTCACTTCGTTGCTCATTACTTCTCTGGTAATCATCTCGATTATTTCCTCCTGCACTGGCTCAGAAACCAGCCGAAATTTGACCTGGAGCATCATAATTCGAGTACTGCCGAGGAAATCGTCGCCTTGATTGATAATTTTGACCGCGGTCCTCCTCTGGCGACCTGTGCCGTTTGTTGTGGACAGCATCTTCTCCATCTGCTCATCTGTTTGCTATTTCCATTAATGCAGATACTGTCTTTGGATTGGTTCTTCCCAAATCTTCGACAAAATCTCCACGCCTGATCCCTGCGACAAATGCATCTATTGCCCTCTCGTCAGATATATTTTCTGCCGAGTTTTTTATGATGTTCCACCTTTGGATATATTTTCTCATTGGCTCGTCTGGCTTCTGTCGACACGCCCGTAACTCCTCTAGAGACGCGGGCTTCTTGCAGGTGGATCGGAAATTCTTGACGAATATGTCCTCAAAGCTACCCCAGCTGTCGATAGATCCTGGCGGAAGCTTTTTGATCCAAGATCGTGCAGCTCCACTTAAATGCACCTGAATACTTTGCATGGCTGTTGCCCTGGTCCCTCCGAGCTAACTTCACCGTCTCGAGGTAATCAACTAGCCAATCCTCTGGATCTTGCAGGCCGTCGAATTTTTTGAAATGATCAGGCAACTTAAATCCCGAAGGGACTCGAGTTTTTCGTACTCTCCTTGTGAAGCACGTCAAACCGCACATATCCTCGTCGTTTAATTCTGGGGAATACCGATGTTCCCTTCTGCCTTGTCGTGCTCTGTCTACCCTTGCTTGTGCTGCCGTATCTCTTGCTCCACTTGTTCCTTCGACATTTGCTGCTGCTGCTGCCGTAGGTCGTGGACTATTTTGCCTTGCAGCTCCTTATGGCGGTGTTGATACAAACGGCGTTCCCATGGCTTCAGCTCCTGCCACTGCCATGTTGTACAAAGCCTCCTTTGGATCTCCTGGAGGTGGCCTGGATGCAAGGATAAAGGCTTGTGTCGCCATATACCCAGCTTCTGGTGTCTTGGGGATAATATTCCCTCTTGTGTCTATCGACATAAAAGACATGTCGAGGTTTTGAACCAGGTACTCTCTTTCTCCTTCAGGTATGTGTTGCAATCTTGACCTTGCTCTGTTCCGAGCTTCTCTATGGCTATCTCCCGAGGTTCCAGATTGTCGACTTAACTCTGCCCTTCGTCTGCTTGACGCGGAAGCTGCCTCCTTTCTTCTGTTTAGAGCTTCTGTCTGTTTTTCCAGTTCTCTTCCAGCTCGGGCGAGTCTATATTGATAAGCTTGCAGTTCTTGGACTGTAGCAGTTGTCGTCATTGGTTCCGAGCCATCTAAAGCTTTCGCAGCTCTATCCCAGGCTGTTTATGGAAGTTGAACTCTGATGCGTGGTGTGGGCCCGACATATTTAGTGCCCATACCTCTCCTTAGATCTGAGGGATCGACATAGGGATTGCCCAAATCGTCGAAAGCCTCCGATGTTTCCTCTTGATCGCGACTTGCATCTCCAATGGCAAAAACTTGATGATATTTTGGAGTTTTCACTTTGCTTGGTTCGGTGACACCATCATAGAGTTTGGTGAAGACCTTCCCAATAGAGGCGGATTTGTCGATGAAGTCGAAGCTATCGTTGTCGCTTGAATCATCGCTTATATAAGAGTCCGCCGATGATTCGAAGGACATGTCGCCGAAGATTCTGGCGAGTTTTTCACTTGCCCTGCTGTCGATGAAGCGTGGCGACGAATTCTCCTTATCGCTGGACTCGACGGATGATACTGAGTTTGAGAGATCAGAACCACCCGACGAAAATCCCGACGAGATCGGAACTTCGAGATGGTACACTCCTTCTTTCTCGACGCGGAAATCGAATTTTCCAAACGTCATCTTCATTGGCTCCTCCAGATACGCATATGCATCCAAACGGGAGGGCGGGTGAGGAACAAAATCAACAAGACCAGTTTCGATCTGTTTACCTTTGTCCATGATGTTGCTTGCTACTGATGAAGTCGACGATCTTGAACGTGCCATCGAGATCAGCTCCTTGTCGCCTCTAATTCCCACAGACGGCGCCAATTGACAAGGTATTAACTTGTCAATGCCTATGGATTGTAGGCTAGGGTTTAGTTGGAAGTAGAGGGCAAGTAGATCTCGAAGGTTTCAGCCGAAAAGTACTCGACGATTATGAAAATTAGGGTTTGTAAACAATGATTCGATGATCTTTGCGTCCCTCGACTCCCCCTTATATAGGAGGCGGAGCCGAGGGATTCGTGCTGTACAAGTCACAAAGTCCGGGAAGGTTTCAAACCCATCCCGTAAGATTACAAAATAAGACTTTCTATTACAACTCTAACTTTCCTTAATAACATCTTGGGCTTCCGAATCTTCTTACTCTTCGAGTAGTGGGCCTTCAATAAACCCTGGGTACTATCTTCGGCAGGCCCATTAGGGATGCCCATGTCAGTAATGAACATGATAAAGATAATGATAGGAATGATGTTTCTGATAAAGAAGAGGTTGAAGATGAACCTGAAAAGCATGTTAAAAATAAAAAGTATACTAAATAAGGATTTATTGCTAAGAAACATGGTAATGAAAGAGAACCTTGGGTTCAAAAGCAAATGCCTTTTCCTGTTAAGAAACTAAAATCAAAGGAGGAAGAACACTATAATAAATTTTGTGATTGGATGAAACCTTTGTTCCCGCAAATCCCTTTGACTGATGCTATTAAATTGCCTCCTTATTCAAAGTATATGAAAGATATTGTCTCTAACAAAAGGAAATTTCTAATGAGGAGATTTCCACTATGCTTGCTAATTACTCTTTCAATGGCAAGGTTCCAAAGAAGCTGGGAGACCCAGGTATGCCGACTATCCCTTGTTCCATCAAGAATAATTATGTTAGAACTGCTCTATGTCATTTGGGAGCAGGAGTTAGTGTTATGCCTTTTTCTCTTTACAAGAGACTTTATTTAGATAAGTTGATACCAACTGATATATCTTTGCAAATGGCTGATAAATCTACTGCTATTCATGTTGGTAATGTGAGGATGTTCCTGTTCAAGTTACTAATAATTGCTTAATATTAACTGATTTTGTTGTGTTGGAAATGCTGGAAGATGATAATATGTCTATTATTGTTAGAAGACCTTTTCTTAACACTGCAGGGGCTGTTATTGATTGCAATAAAGGAAAAGTTACTTTCAATGTTGATGGCAAGGAGCATACTGTTTATTTTCCCAAGAGGATTGATAAAGTATATGGAGTTAATACAATTTCTAATTTGAGAACTATCAAAGTGGGAGTTATTGATTGTCCTATATATGAGCCTAAACAAGGATATCAAAATATTATGATTGGATCCATATCAATACAATATAAGGTAACATGATTGATTTGAGGTTTATTTCTTCTTATGTCATGTAAAATTTATTTGGTGGCAAGACTTGATCAACCTTGTTAACAAGTACATTTTATATGCATAGAAGAGATAAACAACATTTCTTTCTTTCTCCACACTTGTTTACTTTCTGTAGTACTATTTGTTTTGCAAGATGCTTTAGTTGTTTAGAAGTTTGAAAATCTTTTTCTGCCCTGTAATAGTTATTTTAACACCCAGAAATGTGCATTTTTCGAAGTTTTCAAAAATTTACAAAAATTATACCGCTGGTCCTATTTTTCAAAATGCAACCAGGGAGTGCCTGGGGCTGACCAGTGGGGCACCTCAGGGCTGGCCCCCATGTGCCGGCGCGGCCAAGGAGGGGGGCGCGTGATACGTCCCAAACGTATCTATAATTTCTTATGTTCCATGCCACTTTTATGATGATACTCACATGTTTTATACACATTATATGTCATATTTATGCGTTTTCCGGAACTAACCTATTGACGAGATGCCGAAGGGCCAGTTGCTGTTTTCTGCTGTTTTTGGTTTCAGAAATCCTAGAAAGGAAATATTCTCGGAATCGGACGAAATCAACGCCCAACATCCTATTTTGCCCGGAAGCTTCCACAGCACCGAAGAAGGGCCAGAGGGGAGCCAGGGGGCCCCACCCCACAGGGCGGCGCGGCCAAGGGGGGGCGCCCCCTAGTGTGTGGGCCCCCCGTGGCCCCTCCGACTCCGCCTCTTCGCCTATTTAGTCGTCCCTGACCTAAATCCTCGACCCCGTTCGACGAAACCAGAGAAAACCTTCCAGAGCCGCCGCCATCGCGAAACTCCAATTCGGGGGACGAAGTCTGCGTTCCGGCACTCGCCGGGACGGGGAATTGCCCCGGAATCATCTCCACCGCCGTCTCCACCGCCATCTTCACCGCCATCGCTGTCTCCATGATGAGGAGGGAGTAATTCACCCCGGGGCTGAGGGCTCCGCTCGTAGCTATGTGGTTCATCTCTCTCTTTATGTGATCTAGTTGAATATCATCTATGTGTTACTCTAGTGATGTTATTAAAGTACTCTATTCCTCCTCCACGGTGTAATGGTGACAGTGTGTGCATCGTGTAGTACTTGGCGTAGGTTATGATTGTGATCTCTTGTAGATTATGAAGTTAACTATTGCTATGATAGTATTGATGTGATCTATGCCTCCTTCATAGTGTGATGGTGACAGTGTGCATGCTATGTTAGTTCTCGGTGTAATTGTGTTGATCTATCTTGCACTCTAAGGTTATTTTAACATGAATATCGAATATTGTGGAGCTTGTTAACTCCGACATTGAGGGTTCGTGTAATCCTACACAATTAGTGGTGTTCATCATCCAACAACAGAGTGTAGAGTGGTTCTATTATGTGATCATTATTGAGAGTGTCCACTAGTGAAAGCAGGATCCCTAGACCTTGCTTCCAAGCATCGAATCTCCGTTTGTTTACTGTTTTGTTGCATGTTTACTCGCTGCCATATTTTATTCAGATTGCTATTACCACTCATACTCATCCATATTACTTGCATCTCACTATCTCTTCGCCGAACTAGTGCACCTATACATCCGACAAGTGTATTAGGTGTGTTGGGGACACAAGAGACTTCTTGCATCGTGATTGCAGGGTTGCTTGAGAGGGATATCTTTGACCTCTTCCTCCCTGAGTTCGATAAACCTTGGGTGATCCACTTAAGAGAAACTTGCTGCTGTTCTACAAACCTCTGCTCTTGGAGGCCCAACACTGTCTACAAGAATAGAAGCACCCGTAGACATCAAGCACTTTTCTGGCGCCGTTGCCGGGGAGGAAAGGTAAAAGGCACTCATACTCCGGTCCCAGGTATAAGTACTTTTCTGTTGCCGTTGTGTGTGTGCTCGAAGCTATTTCCTTTAGATCCTGCAATCGCATCTTTTTGTTTCTTGTTTTTATTTTTCACTAGTTAGGCATAATGGAAAACAACAATGAGCTTTTTAATTTATTTCCCGAGTTAAGATATGAATTGTTTGATGCGAAAATTAAAAAACCTATGGAACCTTATTTGCATGATAGTAGCAATGTTATTAGTATGAATGCAATTACTGCTAATGCTATGGAGAAGTCTAATCTTGGGGAAGCTAGTTTATATAAAAATAATCTTTTTTGCTCCTCAGCTTTGGAAGAAATATTTTGTCCTGATAATGCTTTATCTCCCATATGCGATAACTCTGATGCTGCTCCACCTGCTGAAAGTATTCCGTATAAAATACCTATGAAAATTATTGAACGTGTTATGGATAACCGCTATAAAGGGGATGGAACTGTCCATCCTGGAGATCATTTACTGTTTTTGCATGAATTATGTGGGTTATTCAAGTGTGCAGGTATCTCTATGGATGAAGTGAAGAAGAAACTATTCTCTATGTCGTTGTCTGGTAAAGCGGCGCATTGGTACAAACTGCTGAAGGATGGGCATTCTCTTGATTGGAAGGATATTGTGCCTCTATTTTACTCTAAATTCTATCCTCCAAGTGAAATTCACAAAGACCGGAACCGCATATATAATTTCTGGCCTCATGATGGAGAGAGTATTGCCCAAGCATGGGGGAGATTGAAGTCTTTAATGCTCAAATGCCCCAATCATGAGCTTCCTGGTAATATCATCATTGATAATTTCTATGCAAGACTTTCTTTTCAAGATAAAAACTTGTTGGATACTACTTGTTCTGGATCATTTACACGCAATGAAGAAGAGTTTAAAAGAGATCTTCTTGATCGGATTCAGGAGAACACTGAAGGATGGGAGAACAACGAAGGTAAGGAGTCAGGTATAAATTATGATTATGAATGCATTGAAGCTTTTATGGATACTGATAAATTTCGAAATATGAGCGCTACTTATGGTCTTGACTCTCAAGTTGCTGCAAATCTTTATAAAGCCTTTGCTTCTCATTTTGAATTGCCTAAGAAGAATTTCGATAAGTATCATGAACCTTTTAAAGAGGCTTGCATGAAGAATGAAATTGTTGTTAATGATTGCAATAAGCATGCTCAAACTCCTAAGAATGCTATTTCCTATAAGCATGTTAATTTTTGTGGAATGCATAGACCTTGTGGAATTAATCAAATCAAATATGAATATTGCATCCATCATATTAATGAAAAAACTAGAAAGTGGTTTAAGGCTCTAGATGATCTTGGTAAAAAAAATTGTGCCCTCTATCCTTTTATTTGTGAACTTTGCCATGGAGTGGGTCATTTTAATTTTCAATGCTCCTCTAATGATAATTTGAACCCCATGAGTGCTACAAATTTGTATTGTGATGATGAAATTACTCCTAATCAGCATGATGAACTTACTTTATTTTTGTGGTGTGAAGAGCTATCAAGAAAAATCTCTTTGTTACATATGAGTGATCTTGATATTGATGATGTCCTGCATGTGTGTTTTTCTTATTGCATTGATAATAGCCATACAAATACTTACATACAAAATATTTTAGAAGATGACACCTTGCCAAAATATGATAGGACCGCTGTGAGTTTTGAACTAATTAATGAAAAAGAGGAATCCTCCCAAGTTTCTTCTATTGTTTCTGAAAGTAAATCAGGTTATGCGGACAAGCCACCCTTCAAGCCTCTTCCTCCTAAAGAAGGGAACGAGGAGATGGAAGAGAAGAAGAATAATAAGAAGGGAACGAAGAAGAAGAAGAAGAAGAAGAAGAAGGAGAATAAAGAGAAAGAGGTAACGGCATATCCCCGCGTGAATGAGATAACGCTAGGTAACCGTAAGTATGTTGCTCCTAATGATTATTATGATAATGAATCTGAATACAATGATCTTCCTATGCCCTTTACATACATTAGTGATCATGATTTGAAAGAGCACACTACTTTTGATATTGCAAATCTTTGGGAAACTAATTCTGAAAATGATGATGTTAACAATTGCCATAGTATCATTACTATCCATGCTTCCTCCCATAATGATATAGAAAGCTCTAAGCTTGGGGAAGAGGTGTTTGAAAATCCTTTTGCTACTGATCATTATGTGTTTGATACATCTCCTTCTTGCAACAATGATGGTATGGTCACGGATGAACCTACTCGTGAAAGATAACTATTCTATTTCTTATGACGATATTATGCCTCCGACCTTTGATGATTATTATAAAGAATGCTATGATATAAGTTATAACTATCCTTATGAAACTTGTCATAGTTACGATTGGATTGCCAAAAACAATTCCCTTAATATGCAACTTGTTTACCATGTTCAAATTCTTGATAATAATCATGCTCCAATTACTATTAATGAGAAGAATTCTTCTTATGCCAAAATTAATGATACTTCTATGCATATGAACCATGATAAGAATGTTTTAAGTGATGGGTATATTGTGGATTTCATCAATGATGTTACTGAAAGTTATTATGAGAGAGGGAAACATGGTTATAGGCATCTTAATAATATTAAGTTTCCCCTCTTTATGTTGAGAATCTTGAAGCTACTCGTGTTTTATCCTCTTATGCTTGTCACTTTGTTCTTCATGAATTCATTTGTGTACAAGATTCCTTTGCATAGGAAGTGGTTTAGACTTAAATGTGTTTTGAATTTGCTTCTTGATGCTCTCTTTTGCCTCAACTCTTATTTCTTGGGAGTGCATCATTGAAATTATTGAGCCCATCTTAATGGCTATAAAGAAAGAACTTCTTGGGAGATAACCCATGTGTTTATTTTGCTACAGTAACTTCGTTTTATATTTGAGTCTTGGAAGTTGTTACTACTGTAGCAACCTCTCCTTATCTTAGTTTTGTTGCATTGTTGTGCCAAGTAAAGTCTTTGATAGTAAGGTTCATACTAGATTTGAATTACTGCGTAGAAACAGATTTCTTGCTGTCACGAATCTGGGCCTAATTCTCTGTAGGCAACTCAGAAAATTATGCCAATTTACGTGAGTGATCCTCAGATATGTACGCAACTTTCATTCAATTTGGACATTTTCATCTGAGAGGGTCTGGTGCCTCTTTAAAATTCGTCTTTACGGACTGTTCTGTTTTGACAGATTCTGCCTTTTATTTCGCATTGCCTCTTTTGCTGTGTTGGATGGATTTCTTTGTTCCATTAACTTCCAGTAGCTTTGTGCAATGTCCGAAGTGTTAAGAATGATTGTGTCACCTCTGAACATGTGAATTTTTGATTATGCACTAACCCTCTAATGAGTTTGTTTCGAGTTTGGTGTGGAGGAAGTTTTCAAGGGTCAAGAGAGGAGGATGATATACTATGATCAAGAAGAGTGAAAAGTCTAAGCTTGGGGATGCCCCGGTGGTTCATCCCTGCATATTTCAAGAAGACTCAAGCATCTAAGCTTGGGGATGCCCAAGGCATCCCCTTCTTCATCGACAAATTTATCAGGTTCCTCCCTTGAAACTATATTTTTATTCGTTCACATCTTATGTACTTTGCTTGGAGCGTCTGTTTGTTTTTGTTTTTGTTTGTGTTTGAATAAATGCTTGTGTGGGAGAGAGACACGCTCCGCTGGTTCGTATGAACACTCGTGTTCTTAGCTTTTAATGTTCATGGCGAAGGTTGAAACTGCTTCGTTAATTGTTATATGGTTGGAAACGGAAAATGACGCATTTGGTAAATGGTTAATGTCTTGAATAATTTGATACTTGGAAATTGTTGTGCTCATATAGATCATGTTTAAGCTCTTGCATCATGTACTTTGTACCTATTAATGAAGAACTACATAGAGCTTGTTAAAATTTGGTTTGCATGATTGGTCTCTAGAGTCTAGATATTTTCTCGGTTAAGGTGTTTGAACAACAAGGAGACAATGTAAAGTCTTATAATAGTTACAATATGTTCATATGTGAGTCTTGCTGCACCTTTTATACTTGAGTTTGCTTCAAACAACCTTGCTAGCCTAGCTTTGTATTGAGAGGAATTCTTCTCGTGCATCCAAATCCTTGAGCCAATAACCATGCCATTTGTGTCCACCATACCTACCTACCACATGGTATTTCTCCGCCATTCCAAAGTAAATTACTTTAGTGCTACCTTTAAAATTCTATTCTTTGTCTTTGCAATATATAGCTCATGGGATAAATAGCTTAAAAACTATTGTGGTGAAGAATATGTACTTATGTGTCTTATTTCTTAATAAGTTGCTTGTTGAGCGGTAACCATGTTTCTGGGGACGCCATCAACTCTTTTACCTTTGTTGAATATCATGTGAGTTGTTATGCATGTTCGTCTTGTCTGAAGTAAGGGAGATTTTCATGATCATATGGTTTGAGTATGCATACTGTTAGAGAAGAACATTGGGCCGCTAACTAAAGCCATGATTCATGGTGGAAGTTTCAGTTTGGACAATCGATCCTCAATCTCTTATGAGAACTTTAACTGTTGTTGAATGTTTATGCATTAAAGAGGAGTCCATTATCTGTTGTCTATGTTGTCCCGGTATGGATGTCTAAGTTGAGAATAATCAAAAGCGAGAAATCCAATGCGAGCTTTCTCCTTAGACCTTTGTACAGGCGGCATAGATGTACCCCTTTGTGACACTTTTTTGAAACATATGCTATGCAATGATAATCCGTGTTAATCCAAGCTAATTAGGACAAGGTGCGAGCACTATTAGTATACTATGCATGAGGCTTGCAACTTATAGGACATCTTATACATAACACATATGCTTTATTACTACCGTTGACAAAATTGTTTCTTGTTTTCAAAATGAAAAGCTCTAGCACAAATATAGTAATCAATGCTTCCCTCCGCGAAGGGCCTATCTTCTACTTTATTGTTGAGTCAGTTTACCCATTCTTTCTATTTTAGAAGCAAACACTTGTGTAAACTGTGTGCATTGATTCTTACATGTTTACTTATTGCACTTGTTATATTGCTTTATGTTGACAAATATCCATGAGATATATATGTTGAAGTTGAAAGCAACCGCTGAAACTTATATCATCCTTTGTGTTGCTTCAATACCTTTAACTTTGAATCTATTGCTTTATGAGTTAACTCTTATGCAAGTCTTATTGATGCTTGTCTTGAAGTACTATTCATGAAAAGTCTTTGTTATATGATTCAGTTGTTTACTCATTGTCTTTACCATTGCTTTGAATCGCTGCATTCATCTCATATGCTTTACAATAGTATTGATCAAGATTATGATAGCATGTCACTTCAGAAATTATCCTTGTTATCGTTTACCTACTCGAGGGCGAGTAGGAACTAAGCTTGGGGATGCTTGATACGTCCCAAACGTATCTATAATTTCTTATGTTCCATGCCACTTTTATGATGATACTCACATGTTTTATACACATTAGATGTCATATTTATGCGTTTTCTGGAACTAACCTATTGACGAGATGCCGAAGGGCCAGTTGCTGTTTTCTGCTATTTTTGGTTTCAGAAATCCTAGAAAGGAAATATTCTCGGAATCGGACGAAATCAACGCCCAACATCCTATTTTGCCCGGAAGCTTCCAGAGCACCGAAGAAGGGCCAGAGGGGAGCCAGGGGGGGCCCACCCCACAGGGCGGCGCGGCCAAGGGGGGGCGCCCCCTAGTGTGTGGGCCCCCCGTGGCCCCTCCGACTCCGCCTCTTCGCCTATTTAGTCGTCACTTACCTAAATCCTCGACCCCGTTCGACGAAACCAGAGAAAACCTTCCAGAGCCGCCGCCATCGCGAAACTCCAATTCGGGGGACAGAAGTCTCTGTTCTGGCACCCTGCCGGGACGGGGAATTGCCCCCGGAATCATCTCCACCTTCGTCTCCACCGCCATCTTCACCGCCATTGCTGTCTCCATGATGAGGAGGGAGTAATTCACCCCCGGGGCTGAGGGCTCCGCTGTAGCTATGTGGTTCATCTCTCTCTTTATGTGATCTAGTTGAATATCATCTATGTGTTACTCTAGTGATGTTATTAAAGTACTCTATTCCTCCTCCACGGTGTAATGGTGCCAGTGTGTGCATCGTGTAGTACTTGGCGTAGGTTATGATTGTGATCTCTTGTAGATTATGAAGTTAACTATTGCTATGATAGTATTGATGTGATCTATGCCTCCTTCATAGTGTGATGGTGACAGTGTGCATGCTATGTTAGTTCTCGGTGTAATTGTGTTGATCTATCTTGCACTCTAAGGTTATTTAAACATGAATATCGAATATTGTGGAGCTTGTTAACTCCGGCATTGAGGGTTCGTGTAATCCTACACAATTAGTGGTGTTCATCATCCAACAACAGAGTGTAGAGTGGTTCTATTATGTGATCATTGTTGAGAGTGTCCACTAGTGAAAGCGAGGATCCCTAGGCCTTGCTTCCAAGCATCGAATCTCCGTTTGTTTACTTGTTTTGTTGCATGTTTACTCGCTGCCATATTTTATTCAGATTGCTATTACCACTCATACTCATCCATATTACTTGCATCTCACTATCTCTTCGCCGAACTAGTGCACCTATACATCTGACAAGTGTATTAGGTGTGTTGGGGACACAAGAGACTTCTTGCATCATGATTGCAGGGTTGTTTGAGAGGGATATATTTGACCTCTTCCTCCCCGAGTTCGATAAACCTTGGGTGATCCACTTAACGGAAACTTGCTGCTGTTCTACAAACCTCTGCTCTTGGAGGCCCAACACTGTCTACAAGAATAGAAGCACCCGTAGACATCAGCGCGCCACCCTGTGGTGAGGGCCCCACCTGGCCCTCCACTTACTACTCCACCTACCACTCCACTCTCTTTCACGGGAAAACACACCACCATCGTTCAAACCCGAGTTTCTTGCTGTTCTTGCTCGAGATTTTTGATCTCCTTGCTCAGCCCATCTTTGCTGCTGAAATTTGGGGTATTTGTTCTCCGGTATGTGACTCCTCCGATTATCCAAATAGAATTTTGTTTGGTTGAGTATATCTTGAGTATTTTGCTGCTGTAGGTGACATGTTAAGTGAGTTTGCATGCTTGTTCTAAGTTGTAAAAATTAGTTTTAATGCATGTTTAGTACTCTACCAAGTTCCTATAGTAGTTTCCCTCATTTATATGTCTCAAAATCAACTTTTATAATGATTGTTGAAATTTTTTAGAAAAGGAAAATGCATAACCACACCTTTGGAGAAGTGTTCGAGAGGGATACGACAAGAGCGGCAAGGCCTTCAAGGGAAGCCACTCGAGTTAGGCGATCCTATGATGAGGATGTCATTGCACCTAGCTTTGAAGCTGAAGAGGATAATGGAGTTCCTAATGCTTCATCCTTTCCATGCTTTGACTTTTTGCGTAATGCAGGGCTACTTGATGATTTCTTGTTTCTCATCAATAGTGTGGGCTTATCTACCTATATGAAAGATGAGAGCGATCAATTTTACAGGCTAACTAAAATCTTTGTTGAAAGCTTTAAATTCAGCAACTCACCCTTCACACCATCAGTTAAATTTAGGATTTATGACATGCCTATTACTATGAAGTTGAAGGATTTTTGTCCTGCATTGGATATTACTCCTATAGGTACAGCGAAGAAAATCGAGAACCACCCCAAAGCTTTGACCGAATTCTATCGAGAAGTTACCAACGATGATAGCCGCACCATTCAGCGCGGCAAGATAAGGAACATTCAACTCCCTGCCATTAGATATTTCACTTACTATCTTGCTACTAGCATTCTTGGTAGGGAGAACACTAGCAACATTTCTAGTTATCATCTTGCTTTCCTGGTTGCTGCACTTACTGGAAGTACACCTTATCATCTTGGTGCTCTTATTGCTCGTCGCTTAGCTAGTAAGGGACCTATTTATGGAGGAATTATTGCCTCACGTATTGTCGCATATCTAGGTTTTTCTATTGATCCTAGTGATGAGAAATTAACTCCTATTAAGCTTGATATTGCTTCAATGAAGAGTCACCAATTTGTCACAACTTACTCTAATTTAGAAAATATTGTCTATAGAATGTTGTTTATTGACGGGGATGAGAGGGAAATCCCTTTGCCGCAGGCCGATTTGTTCAGTGTTCGCAGGAGACCGTGGTCGCGCTCCAAGGAGGAGGTGGATGAGCAACTGAGGATACGTGGTTTCCACCAGCAGCACGACTCCGAGGACGCCGAGCCCTCCGACGGGTACATCGTCACGTATCCTGGTGCGTCTTCCAGCACGTACCAAGGACAAGATCCTTCTTCATCTTACTACGGAGGTGCCACCTCATGGGCACCGTGGGATTGATCTCCACTTAGGACAAAAGCCTTCATTCATTGCATATTACAATTGCCGGATATTTGTACATACTTGTTTCGCTTCTTATGGGTGCCTCTAATATGAGGAAGATGATATTTGGGGAAGTGCTGTCTAAAAACAGATTCTGGACTGATACTAACAAAATTCCTAAAAATAGCCACAACGTTATTTTGAGAAGCCAATTTTTTTGCATGTTCCCCAGGTTATTATCTAACTTTCATTAGTTGAGCACTTTTCGAGTTGAACAGCGGAAGATTTTCGAAAAAATTAATTACTGTACTGCTGTCAAGTTTGACGGATTTCTGCCACTTTGTGTCTATGTGACTCTTTTAGTTTTCATTCTCTTGTTTTTGCTTTGTTTCTTTCCTAAAACACAAAAAGACCAAAAATATTTCTGTTGTTTCTCTTTATCATTTGTTTATTTGGTTTCTTGTTCCTATTTTGCTTTATTTACTATCGTTAGTTTTCTATGAGAAAATCCAAAAAGATTTTGCTTTGTTTGCTTGTTTCCTTTTGTTCTTGTTTCCAATCCGAAAACACCAAAAATATTTGTTGTTCTTCTTCGGTTTTGTAAAGTTTATTATGGAGTTCAGCGGTCTTCGGTGGTTGGAGCTTGGTTTTCATTCCATATTATTCAAGCCACACAAGTGAAATGCAATAATGACGATCTACGACAACTCGATTGTGGTGAGAGGCTGGTATGAACTCTATTTGTTTTCATTTTTGTACATATACTCATCCATGTGAGCATGCTTAGTTGGTTCATGTGAGGTATATGTCATTTAATGAAAGTCTAGTAGTTCATGATCTCTCATGTTTAGCTCCAATTTATTAATATGAGTAGCATGTCATAAATATTTACTTGCATTGTTTTATTCATAGATAGGTATGACATTGTGGTATCCTCTTCTGAATAATTCATTTTAATCGAATTGGCACATGCTCACGCAGGTATATGACTGAAAAACAAAAGTCAATTAAGCCTCGATGATTTACTTTGCCTCAGAGTTCTTGTATCACTTTTATGCCTCCGTTAATTTTATTTTGTCGCAAGCATGATTATGATATTTATTGCTCTCTTGATTGTCGCTTCCCAGTCTATTGCTAGCCTTCACTTGTACTGAGCGGGAATGCTGCTCGTGCTTCCAAACCTCTGAAAACCAAGTTATTCCAAAGTGTCCACCATAAATACCTATGCACGGCATCTCAAACCGTTCCAAGTAAATTTTCATGTGCTACCTTTAAAACCTTCAAAGTACTTCTCAATTTGTGTTGATGTTTTATAGCTCATGAGGAAGTATGTGGTGTTTTATCTTTCAACCTTGTCATTTACTCCTGACAGACTTTCACCAATGGACTAGTGGCACATCCGCTTATCCAATAATTTTGCAAAAAGAGCTGGCAACAGGGTGCCCAGCCCCAATTAATTAACTTTCATCAATAATTCTCTTCACATGTTTTGCCCTGATTCATCAGTAGGCAACTTAATTTTGCAAATAGACACTCGTCCATGGTATGTGAATGTTGGAAGGCACCCGAGGATTCGGTTAGCCATGGCTTGTGTAAGCAAAGGTTGGGGGGAGTGTCATCCATAATGAAACTAAAATACATGTGTAAACAAAAGGGAAGAGGGATGATTTACCTTGCTGGTAGAGATAACGTCCTTCATGGGAGCCGCTCTTGAAAGTCTGGTTGACGAGGTAGTTAGAGTGCCCACTATCATTCGTTGACAACAACAAACACCTCTCAAAACAATTTTACTCCTGTTGTAAAAATGAAAAGCTCTAGCAAATGTTAATCCCTGCTTCCCTCTGCGAAGGGTCATTCTGTTACTTTTATGTTGAGTCACCATCTTTTCTTTGAGTACCTTCTTGAGAGCATAATTTTCATTCTTAGTGTAATATGCTTGTCCCAGAATATGGTTAACTGTGGTATAACTTTGATGCTTTTATCTTTGATAATCTTTACTTATAGTCTTTCTATGAAATTCAGAGGTGCCTGGGCATTTATGTTTTGTTGTACAAATACGGGCAAGCGAGATACCACTTTATCATATCTTTTTATGAACATTGCAATCCTGCTGATAGATATGATTCATGATGCTAATTATTAGTTTGTTGGTATCTTTTTCATGATTGACATAACTATTAGATGACTTTATTTGCATGTATCTTATTATGAATTGCCTAAGTACTCGTCCATATCATGAGAATATTTACATCATATGAACAAATGTGTTCGTGAAAGTTCTTTTATCGCACTCAGTTGTTAACTGAATTGCTTGAGGACAAGCAATAAGCTAACCTTGGGGGGAGTTGATACGTCCAAAACGTATTTACTTTCCCGAACACTTTTGCTATTGTTTTGCCTCTAATTTGTGTATTTTGGATACAACTAACACGGACTAACGCTATTTTCAGCAGAATTGCCCTGGTGTCTTATTTTTGTGCAGAAACTCAACTTTCAGGAAAATCCCCAGAAATAATTGCAATGAGCCTATTTTCATAGAAGACCTACGGAGCCAGAAGGCGAGACGGAGGGGGGCCACGAGGCGCCCACACCACCTCGCGGCGTGGTGGGCCCCTGGGCCGCGCCGCCCTATGGTGGCGCCGCATCGGCCAGCCCCCGACGCTCCCCTCTGGACTACTTAAAGCCTTTGACCTAAAAACGCATGGGGGTTCGACCAATCTGCCAGAAGACATCCAAAACTCCGCCGCCATCGCGAAACTCAATCTCGGGATCAGAAACTCCGTTCTGGCACCCTGCCGGGACGGGGAATTGGAGGAGATCATCGCCATCATCACCACCGACGCCTCTCCATCGACCATCCATGTTTCCCCCATCCATGTGTGAGTAAATCCCCGCTGTAGGCTGAAGGGGATGGTAGGGATTGGATGCGATTGTTCATGTAATAGCATAAGATTGTTAGGGCATAGTGCCTAGTATCCGTAGTTGGTACTTTTATGATATTGTTGCAACTTGTTATACTTAATGCTTGTCAATAGGGCCTGAGTGCCATGATCTCAGATCTGAACATGTTATTAATTCATGGTGATATTCATTGTTTTATGATCTTACCTGCAAGTTGTATACACATATTCCTGTCCGGAACCCGAAGCCGCAAAGTGACAGAAATTGGGACAACCGGAGGGGAAGACTGTGATATGAGGATCACATGTGTTCACGGAGTGTTAATGCTTTGCTCCGGTGCTCTATTAAAAGGAGTACCTTAATTACCAGTAGATTCCCTAGAGGCCCGGCTGCCACCGGCTGGTAGGACAATAGATGTTGTGCAAGTTTCTCATTGCGAGCAGGTACGACTATATACGTAACACATGCATATGGTTATTTAGTACTTGGATACCGTTTTATTATTATCTGCAAATACCCTGCCTTGATTGTTACATGAGTTCTCTTATCCATGCAGCGCCCATTCATCCATCCCTGTGCCTACAATATTTTAATCCCGCTGTTTACTATAATCATTACTACTGTCTTTGTTACACTACTGCTTATATTTTACTACTGCTACTGCTATAAAACTGTTGCCACTGATAAACTCTTGCGAGCAAGTCTGTTTCCAGGTGCAGCTGAATTGACAACTCAGTTGTTAAGGCTTACAAATATTCTTTGGCTCCCCTTGTGTCGAATCAATAAATTGGGTTTTACTTCCCTCGAAGACTGTTGCGATCCCCTATACTTGTGGGTCATCAATCCACCATAAAGCAAGTGGGGTGGCCCAATAAGTTAGTAAGTGGGATCCACCAGCAGAGTCCTCAACGTTTCAAAGGCGGCATGAGATCGAAAGAAAAAGGCAAGTGACCAAATATCAGGAGCCAAAAATAATCCAAGAAAAGAAACTTTATTGTACATAGATGATGACATGCGGGTCCCATTTTGCAGCAGAGGTCTCAACGTTTGAAATGCGGCTTGAGATCAAAAGAAAAAGAAAGTAGCCAGAAATTAGGGGGTCAAAAAAACTCCAAGAAAAGAAAGTTGATTGTACATAAAGGATGACATGCGGGTCCCATGAGTCAGCACCTTACTCAACGTTTCCAAGGCGGCAGGAGATCAAAAGAAAAAGGAAATAAATCGGAGGGTGAAAAAAATCCAAGAAAAGAAACTTTTATAGTACATAGAGAATGACATGCGGGTCCCATGAGCCAGCAGGTTCCTCAACGTTTCAAATGTGGCATGAGATCGAAAGACAACGTCAAGTGACCAAATATCAGGAACCAAAAATAATCCAAGAAAAGAAACTTTTATTGTTTATAGAGGATGACATGCGGGACCCATGAGGCAGCAACATCCTCAACGTTTCCAAGGCAGCAGGGGATCGAAAGAAAAAGGAAATAGCCAAAAATCAGAGGGTGAAAAATAATCCAAGAAAAGAAACTTATTGTACATAGAGGATGACATGCGGATCCCATTTTGTAGCAGCGATCTCAACGTTTCAAAGGCGGCATGAGATCGAAAAAAAAAGGTAAGTGACCAAATATCAGGAGCCAAAAATAATCCAAGAAAAGAAACTTGATTGTACATAGAGGATGACATGCATGTCCCATGAGCCAACAGCCTCAACGTTTCAGAGGCGGCACGGGATCGAAAGAAAAAGGCAAGTGACCAAAGATCAGTTGCCAAAATAACTCCAAGAAAAGAAACTTGATTGTACATAGATGATGACATGCGGGTCCCATTTAGCAGCAGCGGTATCAACGTTTCAGAGGCGGCACGGGATCGAAAGAAAAAGGCAAGTGATCAAACTTCTGGTGCCAAAAATAATTCCAAGAAAAGAAACTTGATTGCACATAGAGGATGACATGCGGGTCCATTTAGCAGCAGCGGTATCAACGTTTCAGAGGCGGCACGGGATCGAAAGAAAAATACAAATGACCAAATATCAGGTGCCAAAAATAACTCCAAGAAAAGATGATTGCACATAGAGGATGACATGCGGGTCCCATTTAGCAGCAGCGGTATCAACGTTTCCAAGGAGGCACGGGATCGAAAGAAAAAGGCAAGTGATCAAATATCAGGTGCCAAAAATAACTCCAAGAAAAGAAACTTGATTGCACATAGAGGATGACATGCGGGTCCCATTTTGCAGCAGCGGTCTCAACGTTTCCAAGGCGGCACTGGATCAAAAGAAAAAGGAAGTAGCCGGAAATCATGGGGTCAAAAAAAATCGAAGAAAAGAAAGAATTTTCATTCATAGAGGATGACATGCGGGACCCATGATCCTGCATCGTAAACGGCTCGGTCGAAGAGCTTTGAACGAGATGGTGCGATCGAGAAAAAAACAATGCTAAAGATGCTGCCATCTGGGCCCTACATCCCTGGGCGGTGCAGATTTGCGTTGACTCGGTCGGCGCACCCGAGAATTCATCATGCACCACGTCCCGGGCCACCATACGCGACGTTTTTGATGTTTTCGTCGGGCTAGGTGGCCTCAAAAACAAGAAAAAAAGGTTTGACATGCACCACAGAGAGAGCAAAAATCGTCGGCCATGGTGCATCAGCAACCACGGCACGACTTCAACTTTATCGGCTATGAAAACTTTTCTTGTAGTGCGGGGGAGGGGGGGGGGGGGGAAGAGAAGAATCGATCTACTGCATGACCATCGTGACTCTTCCCCTCTTCGCCAGCCCAGTGCCTCGCCTTTTATTACTCCTTCGTAGCAGTCTGCCACTAATATCTCTCTCAGTTCTTCAATGCCTACCTTAGCCACGTCATCTTCCGTCGATCTTTATCCCCCGCTATCATGATGTGTGAATGAGAAGAATGTCCAAATTAATCTATCCATCTGAGTCAATATTGTTAATATGAAAATATATAAATATTTACGCTAGGTGAAAGATAGTCAGCAAAGTATCTCTTTACCAACTGAAAGGTTTTCCACAGTATATAAGTCAATATTCCTTTAATGTGTTGCAGAAATAAAACTGAAGCAAGAACTGGTCCTTATCAGCTAATGTATGTTTCCCGATAGTAGAATGTTCATCTTCGAGCCAATCTTTTTCTGACACCTTCATCTTCAAGCCAATCTAAATAACTACAATTGGGTACCATTCAAACGATAAACTGATATCATGTCGATTTATTACAATTTTACGACAACAAAATTTTAGTTAGGAAATATACCAAACGTTTATATCTAATTTGTTAATTGCATTTGGAATTTACAAGTTTTACAGTGATTGACATTTTTAACAACCATCCATCCACCTCGATCCAACGGTAATAAAAAGACGGAACCAAATTGACGGAACCAAAAATGTAGGACCGGAACTAAAATCTGTGGGACCGGAACCTCCGATAAATTTTACGAACTTTATAAAAAACGAGCGTCCTTTTAAACGGATGAATCATCAGATAAGACTGCACACATCTTAAAGCAACCAATTAACATATCTGCACACATGTCATGTAAATTGAGGCATATTGTATTCACCGATTCATCCTCTCGTCTCTATCTCCCTTCTTACCGTTCATCCTCTTTTAATCTCTCATGGCCTCCCTCCGACGATCCCTGGGCAGCGACGGCTAGAGCTCCGAGGGTGGCGGAGGCCGACGGGATCAAGAACGGCCAGAAGGAGATGGAGCGGCATCTCTCCCCGGCGATCTCTGCACGGCAGCGGCTGGAGCACCGAGGGCGATGGCGGAGCTAGGTGAGGAAGGTGAGGGCGGCACCACAACTTCAGATCCGGTATGGTCCTCTTGCTCTGTATGAATTGCTTGAAAACGATCACGTATCCCCTCTCCTTTTTCCTCTACCACACCCTGCCCGCGATGTGAGGGAACCTCCATCCTGCCCATGACCCAACGTGATTCCTCCGCCACCGCGAGCGAGGCTGCACGCAAACAAGCTCCCGCCTCCATTTCCTATCGCCCAGGACTGAAGCAGCGCCATATCCCTGCCACTATTGCGGACCTAGCTGGGGAAGCCGCACTGACGCCCACGCGCCGGTGGGAGACGCACCAGCCGTTGTTGTACTTCCTCTTTCCATGCTTGCTGTCTGCCATCCCCAATTCGCTGTCGTTAACAATGGCCTAAACCAATTTTGTTTCTCGGATCTTGATTTAGATATGAGCACAATTAGATCCAATGTATTTTGAACCGATCCTTTTTGGACAGGTCCTCACATATTCAGTGTGTTTGGTGAATGACTCTACGTGGTAGAGTACAGTATATGAAGAATTAGCTTCTGCAATTTACTTCTGAAATTCCAGATGTATTTGTTGACCTCTATTCATCTCCACAAATATAAAAGCAGTTTGAAATCTTTTTTTGCGTGTTTTTTTTTCGCGGAAAGCAGTTTGAAATCTAATTAGCTTGAAGTTCAGTTAGTACTCGATTTGATATATACAACGCTTGGCTCCGTTGGGTACTAATCCTCTTCCGTTGTCTTATTTTGCCATGTGTTCGCACAGCCAGCTGGAAGAGTCATCCAGATTTTCTCCCCGGCGAGGAGGTGACAGGGCGGCGGGGCGGTGTTTCTCCCTGGTGACCCCTTGGCGACGGTGGCTAGAGCATCAAGGGCGACTACGGCTGGAGCAACGAGGGCGGCAAAGGCAGACAGGATCAGGAGAGGCAAGGAGGAGACAATTGTTGATGGCAGTCATCCAGATTTTCATGCAACCATTCGATCTATTTTATCCTTTTATGCTTAATATGTACTAACAAGGTCAGAACATCTCAAGTTTGTAGCACATGCTCTAAGTTTACACGTATAGAAAAAAACACATGAAGTGCTTGAACACAAGACTTTTCTGTAACATCCGAAACTAGCCTATCCTTTATTGGGTGCAAACAGAAAAGTCTTGTTGAGCAGCTCCCGGAGCGAACGTGGAGAAGTCACGGGAGGGCTACACTTGAACTCTTGACACACATGCGCCACCGCTGGCTTCTACGCTGGGCTGCCCCGTGCCATCTACGCGATGTTTGCATTGTTTCTCTCCCAGAATGACATGTTCCTGGGGTCTATCTGCATCAACTGGATCTACGAACAACGTGTTGCTAATCAGTAAATATGAAGTAGGGTGCTATGTTGAACGCATAATACAACTAATTAGCACATCACTCACTGTTCTCTTTGATCATATGATGAGAAAGCAGCTGCAATCATGTTTCGAAATTCTGCAGAGATCCTTTTGTCCCCCACCAGCACCATTTCTATCTACTGAAATCACACTTCAAGCTACATAAATCAAAATGCATAATCTTTTATGCTAGTGTGAAGTGTAAACCTCATGTTCTGAAACCAAATCACTGTTGTAGTGTAGTGCATATAAACGTAGACTAGATAAGTACACTAGAAGATGTTCAACATTACGTTTGTAGCCTTTAGATTTTGCGGCATCAAATATACTGGGAAATCTGATCATGTTAATCGCTGCCATCGAGTTTCCAGAGGGTTCTGCACCATCATAGTCTTCTTTAACACGCAAAAGGACAGAAGGGTCTTCTCCGGGAGTATTGAAATAGGTCTCTCCTTCTTTGTCCAACAGCAATTCATCCTGGTAGTGTTTGTAATTATGGAAAAAGGCCTAATCATCTAAAAAACGCTGGTCATTCCGATAACTATGATGTAACCTTTAGAGTTTATTATTTACAAAGTTTGCTGCCATTTCCACAACTTGAGGATATTCTGCTGGACAAGTTTTCTCCTTTGCTCTTTTCCGGTCAGTTTTTCCATCACATGTATTCAAATGCACCTGTCGTAGAGTTTGCTCCACAGCTTGTTGTCCTACACAACAGAAACAATAATTAATGGCACCCACAGAAGAAAATTGGACAGATTTTCTACCTCTAATTGAGTTATGTACTAAGGTTAATCATTTCCTGTACAGGCACGATTCTGAATCAATGTTAACCTGAACCTCTCAGTCTAGCAAGGTATCAATCTGACTACTATGTGAATGCCTCCGTTGCTGGCATCCATGTAACTGAACCATGTGTTCAGAATAAAAGCTACAGTACTTAGGATCTAAACTAAGTGCTGCCTAACTGAAGCGCATGTTTAAAGTTTTCCCTAGTAACATGGGTTTGTCTCTTCTGGTTCTATTATTCTGGTTGAAAGTTAGCCTCTCTTATGTGCATAAGCAAGTCGGCCTGCCTGACGTTGCATTGCAACTTCGCAAGTAACTAGGTGAAGGCTCCATTTGGTATTGTTGTGGCTTGTGATGACCTTACTTGATTGGACTGATTATCGAATCTTAGTGCTTGGCAGGCTGGATTTCCTTAATCAAATTGATATTTAATGTATTATTGCACTAAAAATATACTAGATGAAATGTAAAAAAACATTTACTGGGTAGCACAATTTATCAAACTTTAATCGGTTTTACCAAACAGATCAAAATAAGCACATGCATCAAAATGACCACAAACTGAACAATGCCCAGGCTGAAAATTCCAAATAGGAACATCCATGCTCCAATTACATTTTTTCCTCTCTGGACAAGCACCCTTTTTACCCAACATGAATTCCTAGATCATTTGAAGCCTACATGTCTGGAGGATATTTTTTCAGTGTATGGCATATCGCTTTTGCCAACTGAAGGCCTGAACGAGATATTCAGCTTATAGCTTGCATTTGCATAATGCAGTAAACAGTTTTTCAAGATTATGCAGTGGATTCACCGTAAACAGATTATGTTTTAAGATTTTCACAGTAAACTGACCTCCCAATTGATGCAGTGGAGTCCGATCCCGCGGGCGACGAGGGCCGACTACGATATTGATGTTGTGGCTGGCGGCTCCGATCCCGCCGGTGAAGAGAGCGGCGGCGGCCGGGATCCGGCGTGATGAGGAGAGGGCGTCGTACCACCTGGCTACGGCGGGTGGATCACAGGAGTGAGGCAGCGGGAGGGGGATACGGAGGAGGGGTGATGCGGCGGCGGCGGGAAGGAGGGACGGTGGAGGGATGATGGGGCGTCTGGCAAGAGGATGCGGCGGCGGCGGCGGCGGCGGCGAGCATGAGTTCGCTCGTCCTGGTTAGGCAGGGAGAGGAAATTTCTATTTTGACTTGAGAATCTTTTTTTATCTATGGGAGTCAAACGACCGCTAGCATGTACGGTTTCTAATTGAAAGCATCATAATACTTACAACTCGTTTTAATCAACGGTCACAAAAATTCTGAATTGACGGAACCGGAACGGAGCCAAGGTTCCGTGCCAATCACCGTAAAAGAGCTCTTTGGAATTACATGCTATGTTCTCACAAAGATGTTTGCAAATTTGAGCATAAGTAAACATTACATACGAATTAGGAATGCTTCTACTTTCATAAAAGATATGCAACAGATAAAACATGTGCGGAATTGTATCAATTTAAGTACATCAATTGAATTACTACATCTTTTATTCTTCATAACGCTTGGCAATGAGGCAGGGTGATGAACTTTATGTAATAACATTTTTTATGGAAATACACTCCAGCGTGAAAAGGAGCCACGAGAGGTGCCTTACATAGCCAATGATGATGTTGACCCTGATGATCCCGAGAAGCGCGGTAACCTGTGAGCTGGAGGAGTGCTGACCAAAAATTAAAGAAGAAGAATGAAGAACAATTTATACCATATCAGATTACTACCTAGGTTCGTGAGAATGATGCCGCAATAGCTCCAGTAAGCTGAAGATGTGTCTGGCCCTAAATATACTTTTTTTTGTGGGGAAAACAAAATTTCCATGGAGTGACAAGTAGATACACATATGAGCATATGACGGTTTGGCTGTTAGAAGTACAAACTATATACACTGGGTATTTCAGTAGTTCAGTTTACCTAAGTTAATTGCTACACCAGCTATTGAAATGAATTCTCCGGCTATCGTATTGCATCTTTGGCCATCGCCTATTTTTATCTCAGACACACCTATGTTTATGTGTGAGCTAAGTTTTTAAAATTATATTGTATTCTTGCCGCACCTTATTAAAGATAATCAATTTACTCATGCCACCAGAAATGTAAATGTGTAGTATTAGCTTACCTGAAACCACTAAGCATGGACACTTTAGTCATGCCGCTGCCAGCATTGCTGCTGATTTCTAAGGATATGCCAGTATACAAAACGCTAATCAGGTGCACCATTTCAGAATAAAAATTACACTGTTAGCAACATAAGGCAAGATTTGAGGCCATATCGTTTGAGCTTACCTGCAAAGGCCGGCTGAATCGTCGTGAAGCTTAGGTTGATAGCATCCCTGATGTATCTGCTCCAGCTACTCCGGACGCAGCGGTGGACGACGACGAGGCTGTTGCGTCGTGCCGCTCGAGAATGAGGCTCTTGTCTAGGTGGGGCTCACGCCGTCCCGTGTCAAATCATTGCCTCCGTTGCCCGTGAAAAATCATCCCAGTGGGAAGGGGATCAAATCCGGTTTGCCGTGCACGCAGATGGCTGGGCGATGTGAATGGATAGAAGATCACACATAAGTACAGGTGCGGGAGCAATGCGCAGGTGATAAGGGCGTTCAATCAGTGGATGAACAAGTCTCCCTTTAATCTGAGTATGCTCGATCGCAAAACAGAATGGGCTAATTCTCGGTGTGTATTGCATATCGATGACAGTTTCATATGTACTGAACTGGAGAACGTGCGAGCACATGCAAAAGCACATACAGGTGCGGACTGCTAACAAAACTACCCTACAAAATAGGATCGGGAGTTACATGAGAACACTACACAATGTACAGATAAGTATAGAATACTTCAAAACGCAATCTGCGTGGAGTTTATTTTCCTTTAGTTGGAGAACTAGGAAAAATGCCCGTGCGTTGCTACGGGTTGAATTGGTACAACACCTCGTAGAAATATACATTATATTAGATAGAAAATGTGCCCATGTGTTGCAACGGGAAATACATGTAGATTGAATTTTTTTTGAACATAGACTGAAAGTTCTGCAACATGTTCTTCCTCCTCATGATAGCACTCACCAATTTAAATTTGTATCTTTTGGGACTAAACATCATGCTTATTGCCACAATCCAAATTTTGTCCAAGAATCAACCAAAGCCGCAAATTTACTCTTTATATGTCAACTTGAGGAGCTATTTTCTGAATTTCTCGTTACTACCAAATCGATATAACAGAACAGTCCACACACAAAATACATAATAATTAATTTAAGGGATAAAACGTGCAGAAAGATTATGAATGCATACATAAGTTGACCATGCCTATAATTGTGTGCAGTAGTATCCAGAAGAGCAAACCCATCCTCCAAGTGGTGGAAACGATTCAGACATCTCGTAAAAATATACATTATATTAGATAGAAAATGTGCCCATGTGTTGCAACGGGAAATACATGTTGATTGAATTTTTTTGAACATAGACTGAAAGTTCTGCAACATGTTCTTCCTCCTCATGATAGCACTCACCAATTTAAATTTGTATCTTTTGGGACTAAACGTCATGCTTATTGCCACAATCCAAATTTTGTCCAAGAATCAACCAAAGCCGCAAATTTTACTCTTTATATGTCAACTTGAGGAGCTATTTTCTTAATTTCTCGTTACTACCAAATCGATATAACAGAACAGTCCACACACAAAATAAATAATAATTAATTTAAGGGATAAAACGTGCAGAAAGATTTTGAATGCATACATAAGTTGACCATGCCTATAATTGTGTGCAGTAGTCTCCAGAAGAGCAAACCCATCCTCCAAATGGTGGAAACGATTCAGACATTTGAGTACTATATCCGCCTATTAAAGACCATAGAGACATGCTTTGTCACCATAAGAGTCATCCAGCTCAATAATCCACTGAAATACACGGTTTGTAAGATCATCAGCTCAACGACTTCCACAAACAGAAAACATTGTCTCTCCATAAAATGACGCTGGACTTTATCAGCAGTTCGTCAACGAATTTTGTAAGCCTTTTCAAGCTAAACTGATCGAGCTAGTAAATCAATCACAAGAACCGTACTACCTTATCCAGGAACAATCACATACTGTCCTCGTGCGCACCCCTGTCTATGCTGCAGAACGTCGCGCGCTTGGTCCACCCAGCCATGCACTCCACGTACATGTTGATTAGCTCGTGCTCCGCGGCGCGGACCAACGCCACGCCGTGCGCCGGCCGGCCCTCCTCCTTGTCCCGCGTAGCGCCGGCCTCGCACGCCTTGAGCAGCGACATGTACACCTCCGGCGCAACCCCTTCTCCAGCGTCCGCATTGTTAGACAATATGCTTATTGTATTATCAGGGGGCTAAAGGCCACAATATATAGTACATGTACAGGTGCAAATATGCAGGAAGCCCCCTAACATATGGGGAAACTACAATATACAAATATATACTCTAACACCCCCCCTTAAACTCATGGTGGATCCACAACACTGAGTTTGGAGAGTAAAAAGTCATGCTGCGCTTGAGTTTGTGCCTTTGTAAAGAAATCCGCCAACTGCAAATCTGAAGGCACATAATAAACCGCAACAACCTCATCCCGCACTTCGAGCACGTGTATAAAAAGCATCAACACCAATATGCTTGGTCAGCTCATGTTTGACCGGATCACGTGCAATGCGATAGCACTCTGTATCGTCGGATAAAAGTGGAGTGGGTGTCGTAACAGAGACACCAAAATCTGCAAGCAACCACCGTAACCAGGTCACCTCAGCAATCAACAAAGCCATAGCCCGCAGCCCAGCCTCAACACTCGAACGAGAAACCGCTACCTGTTTCTTCGTCTTCCAAGCAACAAGCGAACCACCAAGAAACACACAGTAAGCAGAAAGTGAACGACGATCCGTAGGATCACTCGCCCACGTAGCATCCGAGTAGCACTGGAGCTGGAGAGAGCTAGAACGAGGAAAGAAAAGGCGACGAGTGATCGTGCCACGAAGGTAACGAAGAACACGGAGGAGATGACTGTAGTGAACAGTGGTAGGAGAGGATACAAACTGACTCAGAATATGAACATGATAAGAAATATCAGGACGAGTGACAGCAAGATAAACAAGACTCCCAACAAGATGACGATAACGTGTGGGATCAGGAAGAGGATCACCATCAGTAGGACGGAGCTTAACATTAAGCTCCATAGGAGTATCAACCGTGCGCTCATCCCCAAGAGCAGCACGAGCAAGAAGATCCTGAATGTACTTCTCGTGAGAGATAGAAAAGCCATCAGAAGTGGAAGAAACCTCAATCCCAAGAAAATAGCGAAGAGGACCAAGATCAGTCATGAGAAACTGATCACGAAGACGAGCCTTTACAAAGGCAATATACTCAGGATCATCACCAGTAATGATCATATCATCAACATAGAGAAGGAGAAGGGTGCGTCCACGAGGAGAAGTGTGAACGAAAAGTGCTTGGATCATGAAGACTAGGAGAGAAACCAGCGGCGAGTCACCACGAGAGGCAAAGCGCTCAAACCAAGCACGAGGGGCCTGTTTGAGACCATAGAGAGAACGTCGAAGACGACAAACCATCCCATCGGGAACGAGAATACCCGGGAGGAGGCTGCATGTAAACCTCCTCACTCAACTCGCCATTAAGAAAAGCATTCCGAACATCAAGGCTGGGAGACGGACCGGCGGCGAGCGAGGCAACAGCAAGAAGGGTACGCACAGTAGTCATATGAGCCACAGGGGCAAAAGTCTCATCATAGTCACGACCGTGCTCCTGCTGAAAACCACGAGCAACAAGACGCGCTTTATAGCGCTCAAGAGATCCATCGGAGCGAGTCTTAATTTTATAGACCCACTTACACGTGATGGGACGAACACCGGAAGGGGAGAAACAAGATCCCAAGTGCCGGTGCGCTCAAGCGCAGCGATCTCCTCGGCCATGGCAAGCTGCCATTCGGGATGACGCTCGGCATCCCGATAAGAAGTCGGCTCGAAACGATAGAGAGACCATGCGACTAGGAGAGTAACGAACTGGAGCACGACGCTGACGAACAGGCCGAGAAGGGGGAAGGTCATCTGCAGAAGACAAGTCATCAGAAGAAGAGGAAGAAGGAACAGAATCGGAAGGAGCCGAAGCCGGAGAATGAGGAGTACTAGGTGGACTAGACGAACGAGAGGATGGCGTCGAAGGGGGCGCATCAGAAGTAGGAGGGAGGGGAGGAGGGACAGCAGGGGGTGCATCCGGAAAAAGAAGAAAAGAGATATCATCCACCGGGTAAGTACCCGAGGTGGGGCGAGGATAGAAGGGACGCGTCTCATCAAATGTGACGTCACGAGAGATGCGCATCCGACGACCAACGGGGTCCCAACAGCGATAGCCCTTATGCTCATAACCGTATCCGAGAAAAACACACTCAACGGATCGAGCGGTCGGTTTGGTGCGTTCGCGAGGAGTGCGAAGGACATAGCAGACACAACCAAATGAACGGAGAGTCGAGTAGTCTGGAGAAACACCAGAGAGACGCTCGAGAGGAATGCCACCCTGTAGAGCAGCGGAAGGCTGAATGTTAATGAGGTGGGCCGACGTAGCGACGGCCTCAGCCCAGAAATGTGGCGGAAGAGAAGAGGCAATCATCATAGCACGGGTGGTCTCAAGAAGATGACGATGCTTACGCTCGGCGACGCCATTTTGAGCATGCGCACCGGGACAAGAAAACCGAGCGAGGGTGCCCTCCTCGGCAAGGACACCACGAAGGTGCTGAGAGATATACTCACCAGCAGAATCAGCACGGAACACGCGAACGGGTGAGGAATACTGAGTGCGGACCATGGCCGCAAAACGCTGATAAATAGAGAGCACCTCACTGCGAGAGTGCATGAAAAACACCCAGGTGTACCGTGAAAAATCATCAATGAATAAGATATAGTATCGATGACCCCCTTTCGAAGCGACGGGAGCCGGACCCCAAACATCTGAATGGACTAAATCGAACGGTCGGCTGAGAGACGAGACACACTAGTAGGATAGGGAAGCTGAATCTGTTTGCCTAACCTACAACCCCGACAGTGTAACGACCCATCTCCAGAGACAGACCCCAGAAGGCCACGATGAACCAAAGACGACAGGCGAGAGTCACAAAGGTGACCAAGACGATGATGCCACTGCTGAAAAGAGCCGGTGATAGAGGCAACAACCGGAGGAGAACTGGCAGATGAAGTGGCAGCGGAAGGAACACGAAGACAGTCTAACTCCCAAAGCCCCGGAGACTGACGGCTACGAGGGCCAGCTCCAACCAGGGCCTGTGTGTGACGATCCTGAACCGCACAAGACTCAGCGTCAAGAATGACGCGACAACCGAGAATCGGTGAGCTGGCTAGCGAGAGAAAAGGTTCATGCGAAGGCGAGGAACATGAGAAACATCGGGGACGAGAGAAAGAGGGAGTAGAAAGGGTGCCTGTACTAGAAACGGGAATAGGGGTACCATCAGCCGTGACAACACGGACAGGAGAAATAAGAGACCGAAGAGCAGACAGGATAGAAGACTCAGAGGTCATATGAAAGGAAGCTCCAGAATCCAGATACCACGGGGACGTACTCGATCGTGTAGAAAGTGGTGGTCGCGCGGTGCCGGAAGAGCCGATCACGGAACCGGCAGCGCCCGGCGAGGAAGAGTCCGGAATAGCGAGCGGACCACGAAGACCCCCGAGAATGTCCCGATCGAGAGAGTGCAACTGCAGAAGATCCTGAAGAGCCAGCCCGCTGACGATCCTGGAACTGCTGACGTAAACTGGGATCCCGCGTCCAGCAGGTGGAGGAAGTGTGGCCAACCTTGCCACAGTAGGTGCAATGAGGACGAGGGCGGAGACTCGAACCGCGAGGCTGCTGACGTAAACTGGAATCCCAAGCATCAAGCGGGCGGTGAAGCTGCGCTATCTCATGCGCGAGAGGGGCGCGACTGGAGAGGTCGACGTACAATCAGGTGCCGACGAGGAGCTATCACCCACACGCACAGAGGCCACCAAAGGGGGTGACGGAGAGCAACACGCCGATGAAGAAAGAGTCGGCAAAGCGCGGTCATAACCACGTGAACGGGCCGCGAAAGTCGATGTAGAGCGGCAGGTCGACATAGACGAAGTCGGCGAAGCGCGGGCAGAGCCGCGTGAAGAGGCCGCGAAAGTCGATGTAGAGCGGCAGGCCGACGTAGACGAAGTCGGCGAAGCGCGGGCAGAGCCGCGTGAAGAGGCCGCAAAAGTCGATGTAGAGCGGCAGGCCGACATAGACGAAGTCGACGAAGCGCGGGCAGAGCCGCGTGAAGAGACCGCAAAAGTCGATGTAGAGCGGCAGGCCGAGGGAGACGGAGTCGGTGAAGCGCGGGCAGAGCCGCGTGAAGAGGCCGCAAACGGCGACGAAGAATAACTAGCAGTCATGCACGGAGACAGTATTTTTTTTTCCTTTTTTTTTGATTTTTTTTTGATTTTTTTTTTGATTTTTTTTTTTTTTTTACCTCAGGTTGAAGTCAACGGGCCGGGGGCACGGGAGCCTGGCGCTCCAAGAAGAAAAACGGGCCTGGCACTCGAGATCGAGCGAGGCAAGGGCGTCAGGCGCTGCGTGGAGATCGGATCGCGATCACGCGCAGCAGAGTGGTGGGCCGGCGGAGTAGCCCAGACCTCGGGCCAAGATCGGAGTAGGAGCGAGCCTCGCGTCGGGCCCTGGCGCTGAAGATCAGCCGAGGGCGAGCAAGGGGCGGAGATCGGGCGTCAATCGGGCGGGGATCGGGCGAGCAAGGGCGAGCAGGGCCGGCACAGGGAAGCAGCAGGGTGGCGCGGGAAGTGGAGACGGCCGATCGATCGATTGAAGAGGTCCTGCGTGGGAATCGGACGTGGGAATCGATCCGATCTTGGCGTGGGAATTGATCCGATCGATCGCAAGAAGAAAGAGCAGCACGGCCAATCGATTTGAGGACGAGAGGAAGACGGACGGGCGACGGAGATGAACAAGAGCCGGCCCGGGAGGAAGAGCGACAGGGGAACAAAGGGCAACGACGGACAAGCAAACGTCGGCCGAGAAACTAGAGGACCAATTTTGGCTCTGATACCATGTTAGACAATATGCTTGTTGTATTATCAGGGGGCCAAAGGCCACAATATATAGTACATGTACAGGTGCAAATATGCAGGAAGCCCCCTAACATATGGGGAAACTACAATATACAAATATATACTCTAACACGCATGAACACCCCGCCGCATCAGCCGCAGCGCTTACTGGGCACGCGCGCAGCATTGTGTTCTATCACACGACGTCCCTTAGCAACTAAAGAAGCCTGCTTCGGAAGATGTGACCGGAGGAACCAGCGGCCGCCGCGGAAGGACTCCTAGAGATGGTGTGGGCGTAGGCCTGCGGCAGCCCGACTGAGACCTTGATCATAAACCTTCTTGCAAGAGGTTGTTGACCTCGGTGTCAAGCGTGGAGAGCAAGGTGGAACCGGCCATGGCTTCCTCCATGGACTCGGCCTGGACCTTTTACGATGCCGATGGCTTGCATCCTTGCCTAGGTGTGGAGGCGTGACGAAGGCATCGAGTCGGGAGGTGATCCTTCTCACAGTTGCACGCCGGCCTGCCGCTACAGCGACTTGAGGTCGAAGATCTGAACCATGGTGACAATCTGGGCGGAGATTTTTTCTCGCGCCTGAGTTTTAGCAAAGATTAGATCCGTCGGGTGGTATTCGTCTCGATCAGATCCTCATTGATAACCCTCAAAAAAGACGATCGATATTTGTGACTCGCCGAGGAAGATTGTGCTGATCCACCTCGATCGGGCGGTTTTATATAAGGAGAAATCTAAACGAAAGCGCCGCACGGAAGGGCTCTCTGTGCGACGGTGCGTCGCGATACGTGCGTCGCCATCTAAGGGCGCGAGCGCACGACCACGTCGCTCGGGTGGACAGCGCTCTGAAGCCCCACATGTCAGCGTCTCAACGTTTTGAATTTCGGGATCCGGGCTACATCCCATTATTTTCAGTTTTTTTTCTCCCACCGCCCATTTCCGCGTCGGTTGTCCTATCCTTTTCTGTCCGTCTCGGTGGCGATTTCGGCGGCGGAGCTCGCTCGCCGCCGCTGTTTCTCCCGTTCCTCGCCGACGGCGACTAGATCCGCCGCACGCGCTTACTCGGTGAGTCTCCCCGCATCTGCTGGTGGTGTTTTTAGCCGTTCTCGTCGCCGCATCTGCGTGTATTTTATGCTGGTAGTTCGTCGTCCCCGGCGGTCGGAATCGCTGGTCGTCGGTGGGTATGGGTTTGGGGTTTTTGTCTGGGTGGGCGGCGTTGCGGTGCTCGTGTGGTGCTTCTGCGGCGGAGGGCAGGGGGCTTCCGTGACTGCGCACTGTAAGGCTCGCCCCCCGTGATGGCTCGGGTCAGAGTAGATTCGTCGATGAACACCGGCGCCGCCGTCGAGCTGTCCGTTGAGGGAGGTTAGCTACGGCGAGGAAGCGCTGGGTAGGTCGCTACCGAGGATACCCTGTCGTTTTTGTGGGTCACGCTCCTTGGTGAGGTCTCTGCCGCTGGGGGAGGCCGTCGTCGAGGATACCCTGTCGTTTTTGTGTACGAGACGGCTGAAGTTTGTGTCGTTGTGAAGTCGTCGAGGGGGAAGTTACAGTTGGGCACGAATTGCATGAATGCGATGAGGAGGGCACGGCTGTGCTGTTGGTTGCCTAAGGTTCCTCTTCCCTTCCCACTACATCTCTATGACGATGGTGGCAGTCTGGAGTGTTGGTACTAATCTAGCTGCGCGACAAGCTCGTTTTGTAGCTTCTCGTTGGGCATGGCGTCGATGGTGAGTTTGATGGCGGGGTGGGGGGATGGTGGTGACGTGCTTCTTTTGGGTTGCCAGGTTTTGAGGTAGGATTTTTGCGAGGATGCGAACCCCGGGCTACAATTTTTCTACCGATGGAGCATTTTTTTTAGAAGCTCCTACAAGCTTCTTTGGTTTTGCATGATTCCTAGCTCCATTTTGTCCAGCCATGGCCTCTGTTTTTTGTTGTATTGTCTTAGACTGAGGGATATGAGTTGACTCAGTGGATAAGGAAAATGAGATTAATTTTTTTAAGATTCAGGGGGGATATTTATGTGGAGTAGAAGCAAAATGAGAACTGGATATGATGTGGAGTCTCTGTTTTTTGATAAGCTTTTTGTAATTATGTTACTCTCATTCATGTTTTTAATAGAGTGGACTTTTTGTTTTTGTTTAATCATAGGTGTTACAACCATGGCTAGGAGGAAGGCAGCGCGGAACAATGCTGGTCATAAAGGGAAAGCAGTTCGTAAGCGTCACCATGTATGTGTTTCCCTGTGGTAGTAGCATGTGAATAACGTGTAGATGCATCTGATGAACCCGGTAGCCATATTATACTAAGCTGGTAGGTTTTTTTTTGTAAACTATGGTATGGTACATGATTATGGTCTGTGGCAGGAGCCATGTTATACTAAGTTGGTAGGTGTGTTTTAAAAATAAGGTAGCTGTATTATGATGGTTTGTTTTATCTGCAATTTATTTTTCCCCTGGTAGCCATGCTGTACTAAGCTGGTAGGTATTTTTTTAAAACATGTTGGCTGTATGATGATGGTTTGTTTTTTATACGCAATTCATTCTCCTGGTAGCCATGTTATACTAAGCTGGTGATACGTCTCCGACGTATCGATAATTTCTTATGTTCTATGCCATATTATTGATGATACCTACATGTTTTATGCACACTTTATGTCATATTCGTGCATTTTCTGGAACTAACCTATTAACAAGATGCCGAAGTGCCGGTTCACGTTTTCCGCTGTTTTTGGTTTCAGAAATCCTAGTAACGAAATATTCTCGGAATTGGACGAAACGAAGACCCAGGGGCCTATTTTTCCACGGAGCTTCCGGAAGACCGAAGAACACACGAAGTGGGGCCACGAGGTGGCGACACCACAAGGCGGCGCGGCCCGGGGGGCCCGCGCCGCCCTATGGTGTGGCCCCTCGTCCGGCCCCCGACTCTGCCCTTCCGCCTACTTAAAGCCTCCGTCGCGAAACCCCCGATGCGAAAAACCACGATACGGAAAACCTTGCCGAGACGCCGCCGCCGCCGATCCCATCTCGGGGGATTCCGGAGATCTCCTCCGGCACCCTGCCGGAGAGGGGATTCATCTCCCGGGAGGACTCTACACCGCCATGGTCGCCTCCGGAGTGATGAGTGAGTAGTTCACCCCTGGACTATGGGTCCATAGCGGTAGCTAGATGGTTGTCTTCTCCTCATTGTGCTTCATTGTTGGATCTTGTGAGCTGCCTAACATGATCAAGATCATCTATCCGTAATACTCTATGTTGTGTTTGTCGGGATCCGATGGATAGAGAATACCATGTCATGTTAATTATCAAGTTATTACATATGTGTTGTTTATGATCTTGCATGCTCTCCGTTTCTAGTAGAGGCTCGGCCAAGTTTTTACTTTTAACTCCAAGAGGGAGTATTTATGCTCGATAGTGGGTTCATGCCTGCATTGACACCTGGGACAAGTGACGAGAAAGTTCTAAGGTTGTGTTGTGCTGTTGCCACTAGGGATAAAACATTGGCGCTATGTCCGAGGATGTAGTTGTTGATTACATTACGCACCATACTTAATGCAATTGTACTGTTGCTTTGCAACTTAATACTCGGAGGGGTTCGGATGATAACCTTGAAGGTGGACTTTTTAGGCATAGATGCGGTTGGATGGCGGTCTATGTACTTTGTCGTAATGCCCAATTAAATCTCACTATACTTATCATGTCATGTATGTGCATTGTTATGCCCTCTCTATTTGTCAATTGCCCGACTGTAATTTGTTCACCCAACATGCTTTTATCTTATGGGAGAGACACCTCTAGTGAGCTGTGGACCCCGGTCCATTCTTTTAATACTGAAATACAAATCTTCTGCAATACTTGTTTTACTGTTTTCTCTGCAAACAATCATCTTCCACACAATACGGTTAATCCTTTGTTACAGCAAGCCGGTGAGATTGACAACCTCACTGTTTCGTTGGGGCAAAGTACTTTGGTTGTGTTGTGCAGGTTCCACGTTGGCGCCGGAATCTCCGGTGTTGCGCCGCACTACATCCCGCCGCCATCAACCTTCAACGTGCTTCTTGACTCCTACTCGGTTCGATTAAACCTTGGTTTCTAACCGAGGGAAACTTGCCGCTGTGCGCATCACACCTTCCTCTTGGGGTTCCCAACGGACGTGTCAACTACACGCATCAAGCAAATTTACGGCGCCGTTGCCGGGGAGATCAAGACACGCTGCAAGGGGAGTCTCCACTTCTCAATCTCTTTACTTTGTTTTTGTCTTGCTTTATTTTATTTACTACTTTGTTTGCTGCATTATATCAAAACACAAAAAAATTAGTTGCTAGCTTTACTTTATTTACTGTCTTGCACTCTATATCAAAAACACGAAAAAATTAGTTACTTGCATTTACTTTACTTATTTCATCATGTTTCCTTTTAATTTTACCGCAAAGAACATACCGGTAGGACAAGGGTCTATAATTGGGAGGAACAATATAGAAGAATTTTTCACTCATGTTAGTACCGTTGAAGATTTTGAAGATAGACACTTGGTAGAACTTGCTCCTACTTATGAAATTGCTGCTGCTGCTTTAGTTCGCTCTGTTGGAAACTAAATTTGTTAATCTAAATCCTATAATCCAACACATGTTTCTTACACTTGGTGATATGGAAGAGGGGGAAAAGAAAGATTTTGTTTTAGAAACCCTTCTTAGAGAATTTGGTGGTCTAGCAAGAGAGGCTAGAAAGGTCTTCGCTAAATTTAATATGCTTGGTTCTCATACTAATTTTGTTAGTCTCCTTGAAAATATGGACATGGATAGAATAAGATACACTAATAATATTGATGATGGTGGGGAGATCAAAGCACCAATACCATGTAAACTCCTAGCTATGAATGATGCACTAGAAAATAACTATGCTTGGCTTGTTCCTGAAAATTTGTTCGATGAGAGTAGCAAGCCCAAGACTAATGAGAAGGGAGACGCTGAAACTTATGTATCCAATATACTATGCATGGTTGAGAAAACTCCAAACCCCGCTGTAGGTGCACCACCCTTCGATAATACTTGAGACACACTTTCTGCGCCTAGCTGAAAGGCGTTAAAGAAAAGCGCTTATGGGAGACAACCCATGTTTTTACTCCAGTATTTTTGTTTTATATTTGTGTCTTGGAAGTTGTTTACTACTGTAGCAACCTCTCCTTATCTTATTTTTATGTTTTGTTGTGCCAAGTAAAGTCTTTGATAGAAAAGTAAGTACTAGATTTGGATTACTGCGCAGTTTCAGATTTCTTTGCTGTCACGAATCTGGGTCTATCTCCCTGTAGGTAGCTCAGAAAATTACGCCAATTTACGAGCATGATCCTCAGATATGTACGCAACTTTCATTCAATTTGAGCATTTTCGTTTGAGCAAGTCTGATGGCCCAATAAAATCCATCTTTACGGACTGTTCTGTTTTGACAGATTCTGTCTTTTATTTCGCATTGCCTCTTTTGCTATGTTGGATGAATTTCTTTGATCCATTAATGTCCAAGTAGCTTTATGCAATGTCCAGAAGTGTTAAGAATGATTGTGTCACCTCCGAACATGTGAATTTTTATTATGCACTAACCCTCTAATGAGTTGTTTCGAGTTTGGTGTGGAGGAAGTTTTCAAGGGTCAAAAGAGGAGTATGATGCAATATGATCAAGGAGAGTGAAAGCTCTAAGCTTGGGGATGCCCCGGTGGTTCACCCCTGCATATATTAAGAAGACTCAAGCGTCTAAGCTTGGGGATGCCCAAGGCATCCCCTTCTTCATTGACAACATTATCGGAGTTCCTCCCCCGAAACTATATTTTTATTCCATCACATCTTATGTACTTTGCTTGGAGCGTCGGTTTGTTTTTGTTTTTTGTTTTGTTTGAATAAAATGGATCCTAGCATTCACTTTATGGGAGAGAGACACGCTCCGCTGTTGCATATGGACAAATATGTCCGTAGGCTCTACTCATAGTATTCATGGCGAAGTTCTTCTTCGTTAAATTGTTATATGGTTGGAATTGGAAAATGATACATGTAGTAACTCTAAAATGTCTTGGATAATTTGATACTTGGCAATTGTTGTGCTCATGTTTAAGCTCTTGCATCATATACTTTGCACCCATTAATGAAGAAATACTTAGAGCTTGCTAATTTGGTTTGCATATTTGGTTTCTCTAGAGTCTAGATAACATCTAGTATTGAGTTTTGAACAACAAGGAAGACGGTATGGAGTTTTATAATGTTTACCATATGACTTTTATGTGAGTTTTGCTGTACCGTTCATCCTTGTGTTTGTTTCAAATAGCCTTGCTAGCCTAAACCTTGTATCGAGAGGGAATACTTCTCATGCATCCCAAATCCTTGAGCCAACCACTATGCCATTTGTGTCCACCATACCTACCTACTACATGGTATTTATCCGCCATTCCAAAGTAAATTGCTTGAGTGCTACCTTTAAAATTCCATCATTCACCTTTGCAATATATAGCTCATGGGACAAATAGCTTAAAAACTATTGTAGTATTGAATATGTACTTATGCACTTTATCTCTTATTAAGTTGCTTGTTGAGCGATAACCATGTTTCAGGGGACGCCATCAACTATTCTTTGTTGGATATCATGTGAGTTGCTATGCATGTCCGTCTTGTCCGAAGCAAGAGAGATCTACCACCTTCATGGTTGGAGCATGCATATTGTTAGAGAAGAACTTTGGGCCGCTAACTAAAGCCATGATTCATGGTGGAAGTTTCAGTTTGGACATATATCCTCAATCTCATATAAGAATAATAATTGTTGCCACATGCTTATGCATTAAAGAGGAGTCCATTATCTGTTGTCCATGTTGTCCCGGTATGGATGTCTAAGTTGAGAATAATCAAAAGCGAGAAATCCAAAATGCGAGCTTTCTCCTTAGACCTTTGTACAGGCGGCATGGAGGTACCCCATTGTGACACTTGGTCAAAACATGTGCATTGCAAAGATCCGGTAGTCCAAGCTAATTAGGACAAGGTGCGGGCACTATTAGTATACTATGCATGAGACTTGCAACTTGTAAGATATAACTTTCATAACTCATATGCTTTATTACTACCATTGACAAAATTGTTTCATGTTTTCAAAATAAAAGCTCTAGCACAAATATAGCAATCGATGCTTTCCTCTTTGAAGGACCATTCTCTTTACTTTTATGTTGAGTCAGTTCACCTATTTCTCTCCACCTCAAGAAGCAAACACTTGTGTGAACTGTGCATTGATTCCTACATACTTGCATATTGTACTTGTTATATTACTCTATGTTGACAATTATCCATGAGATATACATATTACAAGTTGAAAGCAACCGCTGAAACTTAATCTTCCTTTGTGTTGCTTCAATGCCTTTACTTTGATTTATTGCTTTATGAGTTAACTCTTATGCAAGACTTATTAATACTTGTCTTGAAGTACTATTCATGAAAAGTCTTTGCTATATGATTCACTTGTTTTCTCATGTCATTACCATTGTTTTGATCGCTGCATCCACTACATATGTTTACAAATAGTATGATCAAGGTTATGATGGCATATCACTTCAGAAATTATCTTTGTTATCGTTTTACTCGCTCGGGACGAGCGGAACTAAGCTTGGGGATGCTTGATACGTCTCCGACGTATCGATAATTTCTTATGTTCTATGCCATATTATTGATGATACCTACATGTTTTATGCACACTTTATGTCATATTCGTGCATTTTCCGGAACTAACCTATTAACAAGATGCCGAAGTGCCGGTTCCTGTTTTACGCTGTTTTTGGTTTCGAAATCCTAGTAACGAAATATTCTCGGAATTGGACGAAACGAAGACCCAGGGGCCTATTTTTCCACGGAGCTTCCAGAAGACCGAAGAACACACGAAGTGGGGCCACGAGGTGGCGACACCACAAGGCGGCGCGGCCCAGGGGGGGCCCGCGCCGCCCTATGGTGTGGCCCCCTCATCTGGCCCCCGACTCTGCCCTTCCGCCTACTTAAAGCCTCCGTCGCGAAACCCCTGATGCGAAAAACCACGATACGGAAAACCTTCCAGAGACGCCGCCGCCGCCGATCCCATCTCGGGGGATTCGGGAGATCTCCTCCGGCACCCTGCCGGAGAGGGGATTCATCTCCCGGAGGACTCTACACCGCCATGGTCGCCTCCGGAGTGATGAGTGAGTAGTTCACCCCTGGACTATGGGTCCATAGCGATAGCTAGATGGTTGTCTTCTCCTCATTGTGCTTCATTGTTGGATCTTGTGAGCTGCCTAACATGATCAAGATCATCTATCCGTAATACTCTATGTTGTGTTTGTCGGGATCCGATGGATAGAGAATACCATGTCATGTTAATTATCAAGTTATTACATATGTGTTATTTATGATCTTGCATGCTCTCCGTTTCTAGTAGAGGCTCGGCCAAGTTTTTACTTTTAACTCCAAGAGGGAGTATTTATGCTCGATAGTGGGTTCATGCCCGCATTGACACTGGGACGATGTGAGAAAGTTCTAAGGTTGTGTTGTCTTGTTGCCACTAGGGATAAAACATTGGCGCTATGTCCGAGGATGTAGTTGTTGATTACATTACGCACCATACTTAATGCAATTGTCTCGTTGCTTTGCAACTTAATACTTGGAGGGGTTCGGATGATAACTCTGAAGGTGGACTTTTTAGGCATAGATGCGGTTGGATGGCGGTCTATGTACTTTGTCGTAATGCCCAATTAAATCTCACTATACTTATCATGTCATGTATGTGCATTGTTATGCCCTCTCTATTTGTCAATTGCCCGACTGTAATTTGTTCACCCAACATGCTTTTATCTTATGGGAGAGACACCTCTAGTGAGCTGTGGACCCCGGTCCATTCTTTTAATACTGAAATACAAATCTGCTGCAATACTTGTTTTACTTGTTTTCTCTCGCAAACAATCATCTTCCACACAATACGGTTAATCCTTTGTTACAGCAAGCCGGTGAGATTGACAACCTCACTCGTTTCGTTGGGGCAAAGTACTTTGGTTGTGTTGTGCGGGTTCCACGTTGGCGCGGAATCTGCGGTGTTGCGCCGCACTACATCCCGCCGCCATCAACCTTCAACGTGCTTCTTGACTCCTACTGGTTCGATTAAACCTTGGTTTCTAACTGAGGGAAACTTGCCGCTGTGTGCATCACACCTTCCTCTTGGGGTTCCCAACGGACGTGTCAACTACACGCATCAGCTGGTAGGTTTTTTTTTTAAATATGGTAGCTGTATGATGATGGTTCGTTTTTTATACGCAATTTCATTTTTTCCCTGGTAGCCATGTTGTACTAAGCTGGTGGGTACTTTTTGAAAATATGGTAGCTGTATGAAAACCATGTTAGTTTTCGCAAGAAACCTGGGTATCATATTCATTTTAGTTTCTTTATTGTTTTTTCGGCAGGGTTTTAGTGGAGACCGAAATAGGGCTTCTCCAGCTCCTATAATTAAGCTATATAGCAGTTTGACTCAAGATAAGCGTGATGCAATAGTATCAATGGGACTGGGAAGCTTTACGGATATCAAGTGTGAACATCTGCACAATCCACTTATTAGTTGGTTTGTGCAATGTTACGAACCAGCTAGGAGAGCGTTTGTAGTCCCTTGTCGTGGCGTAATACCTTTGACAGAAGAGTCAGTTTATATCATGACTGGTCTTCCACGGGGGCGATTAGAGGTTAAGTATTACGCTGATTATGAGTTGGAAGCTCGTCATTGCTACAAGGCTTTTTCCTGGTGGAACTATTAGACCAAAGGTTTCCGATCTCGCAAAGATGGTTGAGCAGTATGTGGGGGCTGATGACTCTTTCAAGGAGCTGTGGATGTTGTTCATCATGTCAACAGTATTAGCCCCTACAACTGATAACAAGATGAGTAACAAATGTTATCCTATGTTGGTAATAACATTTTCCTTTTTTATTAGTGTTTTTTTAAGTGGTGGTTATCTGTTTTTGTTTTGTGTGTGTGTTATCTCATGATTCTGGTTGGTTGCATTTTCTACCCAGGTCGACATTGCTCGAGCAAATGAATTTAACCTCTGCAAATTTGTTGCCAATCAACTTCATGATCACCTATCAAATCAGAAATACACAAAGGGTTGCTTATTGTACTGTATGGTGAGTTTCTTGTAGTTCCTCTGTATTTTTAAACTGAAACAAATGGTTGTTTATTATTGCTCTTTTCTTTTTTCTTTCTACACATTGTTTTCATGTAATAATCCTAATTTCTGTTTTCTGCTTATCTTTTTTTCATGTGTCTTCATTTACGTGGATATACAAGTTGAGATATTTCGATGCTCTTAAAACTGATCACTTTGAGCTAGAGCTTGGCAATGCTAATTTTGCTATAAATGCTTGGTCAAAGTTAGCTATTGATGTAGTGGGAGCATTGGATGTTCAGGAGTATGATACAACCACTTTTGGTGTATTGGAGGTTAGCATTTTTGTATATGTACAACTTTCTCCATGCAGTTTTGTACTCAAATGCATGTAATTCTCTGTATTTTTGTCGCTCACTGTATTTTTCATTCACTTTTTCAGTTGAAGGATGAGTATAAAGATGTTGGCGCCCTTGAAATGGGTCTTTTTGGTGGTCCAGATGGATTTGATTCCTGGATGAAGCTTAATACACATCCCAGTTGTACACAAAAGGTAGCTAACTTTGAACACGCTTTTTTGTGTTTTTTGCTAAAGGCGCTGCTAGCTAGTCTGTGTTTTTGGTTGTGTGTGTGCCTTCATTTTTTTTTCATGTTCAATTCTGTATTCACATATTTTATCTTTTGTTTCTTTTTTGTACAGCAACGGGTGAAAGCATTCAGTTTAATGCAGAACTTTGCATCAAGTCTAAATGGTCTGTTGAGCAGCCTAGTTCAAGGATTGACACAATGTAGCGACGGAGAATCAAGCGATGATGATGCTGATTCGTATCACGAAGATGTTGACACAGAGGTATCTGAACATGATGCACACGAGAATCATACATATAGAAATGTACCTGCCACTAGGAAAGTTGGATGTGCAACTGGTCATGGAAAGAAGAAGATGCTTGCGCCCCTTCCAGAACTGGCCACAAGGAATGGAGGTCAGCAAGATGGAACTACAAGCCAAGCTAATCTATCTCCTGCTGTTGGAATAGAGAAGAAACTTCAGGAAGATAATTTTAGTAGAGAATCTCCTCCTGCTATGCACTCACAAATAAATGTACCGTCCTTCGGTGACTTGGATGTATCGATGAAGTGAATGGCGGCGGGAATGAAAGTGAATCACCTTTTGAGTCAACTCCGCAATATGATGACGAGAATCGGGGGTAGTGCGAGCACATCTTGCGGCAAGCCTTAGCAATTGTAAAATGATGAAAGAGTCGGGGTTTCCATCATCTTACGAAAAAATTGCAAATAGTAGGATCAAGAATGTGGTAGCGATGAGAACTTGGAATTCCTGTTCGTGTGTCCGAGCAAGGAAATGATCCTACTTGCCGTGCTAAAGTTTGTACACGACCATGGACAACAAGTTTTGGAAACCATTCCAGAAAGGTATTTTTTGTTTTTACATTTGTTTATCTGGTTTACATGCATGGAAAACTGTGGATTTAGTTCTCAAGGGAACCATGAAGGAGCTGGTAGTAAATGCTAGATAATATGATAGTTGAACCAAATAAACTTGGTAGCTATTTCTGTCTTAACATGATAAGTTTTCATATATAATATGGTAATTTTGCATGAATAATTCCTCTGAAGAAAGCTGCTAGTTATTCTTTTTGGGCAAACATGGTGGTTAATTGTAAATAATATGATAGTTGAACCTGATAAACCTGGTAGGAATCATTGACTTAACATGATATATTTTGTATACATAATCTGGTAGTAAGTAAGGTTTTTCCTGTCTCTTTTTTGTTTTTTGATGCAGGGATATTGTTGATGATCATTTAATTCCAACAAGTGGTTTTTTGGGAGGTGCCCAGGTGGCTCCAGTAGTATCAAATGAAACTCAAAAGAAAAGGTAAACTCTTACAACAAGTGGATTTTTTATCTGTGTGTTTTAAATGCATTTTATCCTGATAGCTTTTTGCTGACATAATGTGGAAAATACTGATTGGTTAGTACCTAAGGTTTCTTTATTTTTTTTATGTAGGGATATTATTGATCATAATTTAAATACAATCAGTGGTAATGTTGAATTGAAAGGCAAGGATGTCATTATTCAAGAGTCAACAAACAGTGGGTTTTTGGAGGATGACCATGTGCCTCAAGTAGTATCAAATCAAACTCCAAAGAAAAGGTTTCAATCGAGTTTTTTGTTTTTGCATAACTCCAAAGAGGATAGCCATGACCATGTGTATCGGGTTTTACGGAAATGTTGATTTTTTTTCATGTTGAACATATAGGAAACGCCAATGTAAAGCGAGCAACTACACCATCAAGGAAGTCTCCAAGGCTTGCTTCTATGAATAATCACAAATCTGGTGAGGTTGGTGGCAATGATGTGAGTACTTGAATCGGGATTACCAAAAGATGGGAAGACCTCAAGCACGAGCAATCCTTGTATCACCAAGCTGTTACTACCAAACAAGATCAAAAGGATGGTAGCCATACTGTTGGTGATGGCAACTCTGTGATAACTGCCATTGCAATTTCTCCTAATGTCACAATGCAGCAAGGCACAAGTTATGTTCCGAGTAGTTCTGGCGATAAGAAGTGCTCGTCAGTAGAAGAAGGCGCAACCAAAGAGAACGCTATCCCAATTTCTCCGAATGTTCTTGAAGCTCGGGCATCACACATTGATGCAAATTCATGCAAATCATTAGTGTCCTCTCCGGTTGCACGAGAGGCGGTTCCATCTGCAGCCAATTCTCAATATGGAACGCAATGGAGAGTGTCTCCTTTTGTTGGTGCTAACTTAGGGATTCTGTGTTAATGAACCATGGACTCGTTGTCGTGCCACGTGAAGTTGAAGATGCAGTTAGGAAATTTTCTGAATCTGTGAAGAAAATGGGAGGACTATCAAGGTTTGCTGCACAAAAGTCAAGCTCAGTAGAAGAGATGCCTCTGAAAAGGAAGATGGTGGGAATTGGAAAGGGTGGATCAAGTGGAGCTGTTAGGGACAACCGTATTGGTATGTTCACACCACCGGGTTTTCATCTTGGCTTTAGCTCCCAAGAATGCAGCAGACGGTGATATCCAAGTGGATGAGTTTGACAAATATGAGGATGCGGCACCCAATATTGCGGCACCTAATCTTGCGGTACCAACGGCTTGGGCTGAACCGAGAACCAGAAGGTACTTTTTGTATGTTCATATTTTTATGGCAAATACTAGTGGTTATTTTTATAGTTATTTGTATTTCATTATAGGCTAATCTCATTTTTGTCTTCATTTTATCCGATAGGTCAAATAACCTGGAACTCAAGATGAAGCATCAAGTGGTGATGATTTTGAACAAATCCAACTATCCGAGGAGGTACAAGATGTCATGGCGAGGAAAACTCGTCCATCTAAGTGAAAATGGTATGGCAGAGCTTGCAAGGTATGAGGAGTTGTCAAAGGCATTTATAGCAAGGAAGCGAAAACTTCAAATTGATGCAGCTCCCCTAGCATCAAAAGAGGAAACCAATGTTCACAGTGCAACTCCGAAGGTATACCCGCATAAAGCTAGAGTGAAGAAGTCATCACATTATATGCAATCACCTTTTGACAGCTCAATCAAAGTTACTGCTGAACAAGAAGAAGTCTATCAGAAGATAATGCTTAGCAACAAGCATCAGAGGCCAGTCAAATCGAACATAAGGATGTAAGTTTTTTTTCCATGCATTTTATGTTTTTACAAGCCTTTTTTAAATATGCCCTTTTTGTTGTAGCTATAGCTTCGTTTTCTTTTTTGGGTTACACAAGTAAAATACACCGGCAGTTTTCGCTTACATGAGTGTTTGGTTCGTTTCTATATCGGGTACCGGATAATAAAATACAATGTCAGTTTTGCGTACACGAGTGATTTAGCAAATTCAATTCATGGCGGAGGTGAACTTGTCTAATCATTGCATGGAAGTTGCAATAGAGTACTGCGGCGTACTAACACTGTTGAGGGGAAATTGATAGTGCCTTACCAAATTTCTGTCTACCTTATGAATGGGGAATTCGAGAAGAAAGCGGTGGTTTCTCTATTCAAGAGGTCCAAGGATTATTCACTAAGTGTGATGAAATTGGTAAGAATGCTTCTCTATTTTTCATGTTCTTAGATCTCTTTTCTCTTTTTTTCTTGCTCATTGTGTTAACTTTTTTCTCATGTATGTTATCCATTTCAGATTTCATTCCCGGTTTGCAAGAGATGACAAGGCGGCAAAGGGAAGGAAATCATTGGTACTCCTTGCATATGAACTTTCAAGCTCAAAGGTTCGAAGCACTTGATTCAATGCGGGGCGAAGGTGATGAAGCTCTAATAAGCCACGCAAATGCTCTAATCAGTAGGATTAAGGCACTCTGGAATATACACTACATCACATCTAAGGTTCAAATCCAGAATTGGGATTTGAAAATTATAAATGTTCCAATTCAGGCAACCATGTAAGTCACAGGATTTTCTGGTCTGTTTTTCAGCTTTTCTTTTTGTGTTTTCTGTAGCATGCACCATATACTCCTCCCTGTTTCATGTTTCTAATATGTGACTCTTTTTTTTGGCAGTTTTGATTGTGGGTATCATGCCATATACAATGTTGAGAAATGGGATGGACAGAACGTTCCTCCACTTGCGAAAGACGATGTGCCTAAGCTACGGAGGGTGTTACCTCACAGGTGGTTGACGACCGATTTTAACAAAGAGAAAGATAATTGGAAGTGGATTTTGTTCAACAATGTTGTCCGGTAATACACCTACCCTATATATCCGGATAAACTATCGAGTTTTTTCCACTACAACTATCTCTTTTCTTTTTATTTTTATGCAGCTGCCAGGTTATCCAAATCAATTTTTCCATGTAGCCATCAATTTCTTCTATAGAACTATCAAGTTTTTTTCCACACGTCAATATAGCTCTTTTCTATAGAACTATCAAGTTTTTTCTACAATGCCAATGTGTACCTGTAGTAATATGCAGTAGTTTAAAATCTCGGAAGTGGAGGCTTTTTTTTGCGTTAGGAGGCCGATACGTTACTGACAAGTAGATCCCCCTCTCCCCCCAATTTAATAGCCCAGTAGGTACTTATGCATTCAGAACCTGGTATGTACTCTGTGGAAATCTCATAGCTTGGTACAACTAAGTTGGCAGGTCAGTCTTAGAGAACAAATGGAACAATAACATGTATTTTTTATTTTGGATTTTTCAATAATAAATATCAGAATCTGGCAGTTTCTCTATAGAAATCTCATAGGTAGGTGCAAATATTTCAGTAATAAATATTAGAATCTGGTAGTTACTCTATGAAAATCTCATAGGTAGGAACAAATAATCTGGTAGGTCAGTTGGAGGACCTAAAAGGTACAATCACATCCATTTTCCTCTCGGTATTCCAATAATAAATATTACAAAAATGTCTAGTACTTGCATTCAAACATACGGACAATAATAAATGAAGTACGGTAGCAACGAATACAAGGATCCGAGTTTTTAGTTACGGACTGGAAGTTCTCCTCTCCGGGGGCACATTCTCAAATCATGTTGAGTAGAGCCACATTGTTTGCGAACGCGTACTTCTTTTCTCCCTATGTCCGGTGGTTTCGATATGCTTGCTTCCGCTTTCTTCCTTTAGTATTTGATACGCGAGGATCACGGATATTACTAGCTTCGGTAGTTTCTGAAGTTTGTTCAGCTGCAGTGGGATGTGAACCTTCTGTTTGCACCGCTGGATTTGTGCTTGACGATGGTCCTGTAGGTTTCTTTTGACGGTTAGTTTGTCGTGGTTTCGGACAAGAGGTACCTTCTTCTGGAGGTACCTTCTGTGTATGACAATCTTTGTGTGTTGTTTGGGCTGGAGCAGATTGCGTTGCTTTCCTTGCATCGCTTGAAGCAGATGCCTTCTTTGCTCTTTTTTCTGTTTCTCTTTTCAGTGAAGCCAAGTCTTTCTTCATTGATTTCATGTGGTTCCGAATTATCTTCCTGCCATCTTCGGTTTCATTCCCGCAAAGCGCTAGGCCTTTGAATTCATTGCATGTTACTTCTAGCCACATCTTCTTCTTAGATTCCTCTGGCATAACGTGCCGGTTGTCCCGGTAATTCTTCCACTAGGTTTTCTTCAGCGCTCCATGTCCACCTGCGCAACACATATGCCATCGGCATCTGACAAACACCTAGTTGAACCATGGCCTGCATTTGAATGTCATTTTTAGTATTTTCTCTACAAATTCTTTTTTTTGAAATCATGAATGTTTTTTAGCAGGCTACCGCGCACAAACAATCTAGAAAGTAAGGTCTAGTTTTTTTTACCTTTAGGATGTGACAGCGGACGATGCCATCTCTTTCAAATTTGCGGCATGTGCATCCGTAAGTTTCATTGGGGGGGTCTGCATAAACCTGATATGTGCTGTTGTGGTAACTTGGTACAAAGTGTGTTATGCAGTACACTTCATATGCATTCTCAGCTACCTGCCTTATGTTGTAAGACATGGTGTACGACATTTCGTTGAAAGCGGGTGTGTATGTTTTTTGTGTAGAGCTTTTCCATTTGTTTCTCTATTGGGTGCCAAGACCAGCTCCTAGCTGTCAAAAGTGATGAATCTGCCTCTTGTTTCTTCTCTGCTTTCATTATCTTAGCTTGGATATCAGCATACTGAAGAACAAACTCAAGCACAGAATTTGAAGGACTTATGTATTTTTTCAGCACCGCATTGAAACCCTCACTCCGCTGAGTTGTTTGTAAGAACGGATAGAACTTGTGCATGAAGTAGGCAGGAACCCATGAACTTCTTTTTCGGTACAAAGCTGCTATCTTCTCATGGTTTTGCACATTGTATTTTTGAATCATTAAGTTCCATCTTGTTTCAAACTCCTGCGGTGTCAAGCTGCAGTTTATGCAGTCATTCATCTCTTCCCGAAGCCCTAGTATCTTTGCAACAAATGGACCAATTTCTTCTGTTGCTTTATCGACAATGTGCCACCTGCAATTACGATGCGTTGTGTTTGGAAACACCTTTTCAATTCCGAAGCACGCATTGCACCATCCTGGTCTGTTATTATGTTAACTGGTGCTACTCCATCCATTGCAATTAAGAACGACTCAAATAACCATATGTAGCTATCACTGAGCTCATTCTTTAGGAACCCACAGCCTAGTTGTATCGACTGACCATGGTTGTTTATACCAATGAATGGTGCAAAGGGCATCTTGTATGTGTTTGTCATGTAAGTTGCATCGAAAGAAATACAGTCATTGTAGTTCTTGTAAGCTCTTCTTGCTGCACTATCTACCCAGAACAAGTACTGCACACGGTCCTCATCATCAAGCTTGTATCTGTAGTGTCGTGGATGTGGCCACGGCAGATGCTACAGGGGGTAGCACTTCGTTGATGCGAGGGGAAGGGAACATCGCCATCTACGGGTCGAGGTGCAAGAGACGCAAGGGTTTTACCCGAGTTCGGCCCCTCCGGAGAGTAAAAGGCCTACGTCCTGCTAGATCTTTATTGCTCAGTGGAGAATTACAATGGGGGGGCTCAGTCGGCGACTACGCCGTGAGCTTACAAAGGGAGATTGGATCTCGAATCAAGTGTCCTCTAGGGTTTAAGCTCGGGGGTTTATATAGACACCCCCGACTTAGGGTTACATGGCGATAACTCCAAATCATATTCGTTGCTATTAATCCGGGATTCGTTAACCCCCTAGCAAGTAATCTTCTAATCCGGTCGCACAGATCTTCTCCTTAGGATCGCGGCCCGGTCGCCTTTGGGCCCGGTCGCTCGGGCGGCGGCGGTCCACTGGGCCTTCGTCTTCACGGCGAGTGGGAGCGGCGACCCACCCCCTTGGGCATATCCCCATCAGTAGTCCCCGAGCGCGGTGGTGATGAAGCGTAGATTTATGGCAAGTCTTGGAGAGGCGCAGTCATGGGTCAAGTTGAATCGCCTCCGGGCTCCTAAAGATAAAGTTGCGGATTTGGCGCCAGTCTCTAATAACCAGGCCTTGATCAGTAAGTCGGCGTAGGACAGTCGGCGTCTGCCAGCCGTCGTGGGCCAGTCGGCGTATGACAGTCGGCGCTAGCCAGTCGTCGTGGGCCAGTCGGCGCGCACTTACCATGAAGACACGTGGAGGAGCCAACGGCTGGATTTCACGTTGACCGAGGCGTGAGCCACTTGCATGCTGGTTTGACCGTTGGGCCCGACGTGACCGCTAACGGCTAGTTTAACGGCTACTCGGCGGAACCGGCGCGGATCTCGACCGTTGATTGCGGGGCGGCGATTCCGGGACGATTTAACGAACAGATTTCATCCTTAATGCGGGCGAGTGCGGGTGGTATAAAGGATCACCCCTGGGATTAGGGTTCGTCACTCCTCCGCACTCTTCTCCCATCTTCTTCCCATCTCACTTTCATTCCAAACTCCACACGTATCCATGGCGACGAAGGGCTGGGGCAAGTCGAAGGTCACGCGGGAGTCTCTCCTCCCGTACGTTGCGTCCGGGGTCATCCCCGAGTTCAACAAGGAACGGTGGCGGGTTCCGCCGGCGAACGAGGTGGAGCCCCTCCCGCGGCCTCGGGGAGTTCGTGCTCTTCCCGAGCTTCCTTGATCGCGGGTTCGCTCTCCCCACTTCCGATTTCCTCCGGCAGGCTGCTGGCCTTTTACAGCATCAAGGTCTCCGACCTCGGGCCGCACGGCGTCCAACAGATTTCTCTGTTCGTGGCGTTGTGCGAATGCTATTTGGGCTGTCCGCCATACTTCCCGCTCGTGGGTGTCCATCTTCCACGGGCGGGCGACTCGGGCCAACAAGAACAGCGAAGCTCTCATCCCGAACGGCGGGATCACCTTCCAGGTGAAGTCCGGGGAGAGCTTCATCGACATGGCGCTTCCCAAGAAGGCGCAGTCACTGTGGCGCCGCTTCTGGTTTTATGCCAAGGAGTACACTCCTCCCGGCGAGGTACGCATTCCTCGGTACAGCCCCGAGCCAAGCGTCCCGCGGCGCCTCAATGTCCGGTCGCTACCGCGCGAGCGAGGAGGAGGTGGTGAAGGAGATGCGCCAAGCGATCCGGCGCCGAAGGATAGTGGCCGACGGCGGTTGATATGTACAACTGCTGGCTTGGTCGGCGGCTGATCCCCCTGCGGTGCCGAGCTCACCCCATGTGGGAGTACCGGGGGCAAAACGACTGCACCCGGTCGACAGCGCCTGAGTGGGACGAGGGCGAGTACCGGAAGGCGCTCGCCAAGGTCACCACGGCCACTTTTACCTCCTTCGAGGACGGCCTGCGACCTTACTGCGAAGAAACCCCGGCGCCCCGGGTATCATTTTAGAATAGGGACTCCGCATGGATTGGCCTCATTTTCTCATTTCGACTCGTTTCCTTGATTCAAATGCAGCGGCGAGAAAATCGCCGACCACCTTCCCCCCTTGCCGGGAAGGAACCACCGGAAATGACCGAAGGCGAAGAGGAGGAGGTCGATGATGAGGAGGAGCGCACCGAGTCGGACTCCGAGGCGCGAGACTTCATCGGACTCCGCGCGGGACGAAGAGGAATGTCGGGTCCTCGTCCCGGGCGCGGTTGAGGAGGAGGCGACCTCGCGTCCGGAAGGCGAGGCGGAGCCTTCCAAGGAAGGGGCCGAGCCGGCTGCCGAGCGCTTGCGCCCCACTCTCCTGGAGGGTTCTATGAGGCTTCAGCGCCCTCTGAAGGATGCGATTGACGCGGGAGCTCGGGCCGGCCCCGGCGTAAAGGCAATCCCCACCGTGAAGTAAGTGCTTCTCGCCAGACTTATTCTCCTTGTGGCGGGATTGGGTGTCGACTCACCTTGCCTCCCTGTAGGTCCAAGAAGAAGACCTTGGTGAAACCGGCCGTGGGCGGGGCGGCGGCCACAAAGGCGGGCGAGGCGAAGAAGAAAGCCGCGAGAGAAGAAAGCGGCGCCGTCCGATCTTGGGGGCGCGGGGTCGGCTCCGGAAGAGCCTGCCGCCGTGAGCCAAGCTGAGAAAGTGGGAGCCCGCCACGCCGAGTCCACCGCCAAGGTCTTCCCTCTACCCGAGCATGGCTCATGGGGGGATGGCGAGTGCAGCGACCGGGTCGGACGCCGTTCCGCCCATGGTGGAGAAGGGGTCGGCGGTCGTCGAGTCGACCAAGGAGCGAGGAAGCGCCCGAGGTCGAGGATATCGTCGTTGAGAAGGGCGGCCTCTCGGAGCCATCGAAGGAGCGCCGGTCCAAGGCTGCCGGGGACCGAGCCCCACCCGGTGGCCGCCGACACTCGGGTGGGCGAGGCCCGTCGGCCGAGGCGGTGACGCGAGCTGGAGAGGTGACCGGGTCGCGCCACCCGCCGCCTTCTACCTTGACCTTCGCCGAGCTCCACACGGCACTTGGTGAAGCACACGCGGTGAGTGTTTCGAACTCTTAGTCTAGTCGCCCCCGGTCCCAGAGGTCGACTTGGTCCGAAGGGGCGAGTCGAGTCTCCTTTTGTTTGTTTCCTTTTGTTGACCTTTTGCATTGTTCTTGAATTTTTGCAGGCGGAGGTTAAGAGATTAACCACGCTCATGGAAGAGGCGGCTCAAAAGAACCGCAAGTTGATTGCCCTGGGCAGTAAGTCACGCCCACTCGCCTTCCTCTTTCGGTATCGCTGTTCTTGGATGAGCTTTCGGTTCTCACCATTTTCTATTTTTGGCGACGAGAGGCGCGAGGAAAAGGCTCTTGCCGAGGCTCGGGAAGGATTCGTCAAGGAGTCTTTCTACCGCGAAGCCGACTTCCGGGCGACGCAGGCCGAAGAGGCCCGGAAAAAGGCGAAAGCGGAGGTGGCCGATCGACCAAGGTCCCGGAGCAAAGGGCCGGGAGCCGGAAGACGTCATCACCGAGTACAAGGGGAAGGCCGACGGCCGCGGCGGAAGCGCGGGACTCCGCGCGTGGGGCTGCCGCGTCTCTGCGGGAGGAGATTGCGGCCTTGAAGCAGCAGCACGCCAAGGAGTTGGCTGCGAGAAAGGAGGCGTCCGAAGGCACGCGTCCGGCGGTACGGGCCGAGAAGACCAACTTCGAGGCTTTCGTCCGGGAGATGTCGCGGCGGATTCTCGGTAAGCTCCTGTGCTCGAGGTTTGCTTGTTTTTCTTGCCGAGGCGTCGAGTCTCCGGTCGCGGCAGCTTGGCTTCGGGGGCCAGTCCCCAAGCATGGCGAGTCGGCCTCGGGGGCCAGTCCCCGAGCCTGGCGAGTCGGCTTTGGGGGCCAGTCCCCGAGCATGGCGAGTCGGCTTTGGGGGCCAGTCCCCGAGCATGGCGAGTTGGCTTTGGGGGCCAGTCCCCGAGCATGGCGAGTTGGCCTCGGGGGCCAGTCCCCGAGCGTGGCGAGTTGGCGTTGGAGGGGAGTTCTCATTTTTCCCTTTGTGTTGTTGATGGCAGGTACGTGCGACTTCGTGGAGACGGCGACCCCGCGGGAGTGCCTGTCGACTGCGACCGCGCGTATCATCGCCTGTGCGGGGGAGATGCGGCCGCGCTCCGGTACACCGAGTCCGCGGGAGGTGATGCCGCGGGACACGTCGTCCGTCTTCAAGGCCGTGTCCAACATTCCGGCTGTTGTGGACTGGCTTCGCCGTTCCTCCTGCCGCGTTGGTATGACCATGGCTCTGAGCATGGTGCTGGCGCACTACTCCGAGGGGTTCGACGTGGAGGAGGTTACTGCGGGCTTCCCCTCGGAGAATGGCGAATTTGATGTTGCCGAAGTGCTGCGGCTGATGGACGCGGTGCGCCCCTTTGCCGACCGAGTGCGCGGCGACCGCGGACTTGGAGACTCGCATCCCCGGCCAAGCGGCGCACGGGGACGCGGAGAAGGAGCAAGGCCCGGTGGACTTCCCTGCGGAGCGCCTCTTCCATGCCGCGGCCGCCGGCTCGTTGTCGACGTACCCGGTCGTGCTGTACACGCCGAAGTTTCGTCACGGCGATGGTGGCGCCGAGCCTGTCGTAGAGGGGGCTCCGGGGTCGTCCTCGTAGCTTCATGAGTCCCTGTGTAAGAAGGAGCTTGGATTCCCGCGAGCGGGTGTCAGTTGTAAATACAGTGATAACTTTTGCTTAAATATAATTTGGTGGTTGCTTTTGAATTTGCGTTATTTGTTGCGGCGATGTGTTGGAGTTGGTTCCGACTATCCATGGCCTTCGGGCCAGTCGCCTTGCGACCCCGATGAGGGCTATTGACTTGACTGTTTTCCTTTTCGAGCTGGGCGTCCCCAGTCGCAGTACGTAGTCATTATAGTACAAATAGCAGCCTCATGGGTGGAGTAGCGGTGAGTTGTAGTTTGCGCTGTTCGGATGTAGCGCGCCACTCGTCGTGGCTCGGTGAGCCGATCGGCTGGGCGACTCCAAAGGGGGTCATTGCGGGCGTATTTTCCTTGGCGAGCCGCGGGTCCGTTTTGCGGGGTCCCTAGTCGAAGTACTTAGCCACGCAAGTCGCCCGCCTAAGGTAGAGGAGGGCATTGTTGTGCTGTATATCGTAGCACGAGGCGGTCGCCGTGGCCCGTGGGGCTGGCCGAGCATGCGGCCTCGCTGTGGGTTCCAGTCGCCGTTTTCACCCGACGGCGTAAGGGGTGGTGGGTGGCCGGACCTGATGTTGCGACCGGTCACTCCGTCATGCCCTTGTTAGCTCGGTTACTTGGCCGATCGTGGACTTCGCTCTTCCAGCAGCGGCGACCGGAGGTCTCTCAGTACCTAATCGCTTATCGCGGCGACTAGGCCGGTATATACCGGGATGAGAGATGAAAATATCTGGCGGGTGAGGGTGAGGTAGTCGAAGGCTGGAGATCGAAATGGTCGGCGATTTTTATTAACCTCCGAATTGTCGGGCTACATTTTTGTCCTTAGGTATAAAACCGTCGGAGGAGGTTGATGTTCCGGGGACGCTCCACCTCTTTGGTGAGTGGCTCGCCTTTGTCGTCCTTGCGGACGTCGATGAGGTAGTAGGAGTCGTTGCCGAGTACGCGGGCGACGGCGAACGGTCCTTCCCGGGGCGGGGACAGCTTGTGCATCCCTTTCTTGTCCTGGATTAGCCGAAGTACCGGGTCGCCGACTTGGAAGGAGCGACTCCGAACACGGCGGCTCGTGGTAGCGACGGAGGTCTTGCTTGGTAGATGGCGGTTACGGAGAGTGCGAGGTCTCCGGCCTCGTCGAGGAGGTCGACGTCATCTTGGCGAGCTCGCTCGTTGTCTTGTTCGGCGTAATTGGCGACCCGAGGCGAGTCATAGGCGATGTCCGTAGGCATGACGGCTTCGGCTCCATACACCAGGAAGAAAGGCGTGAAGCCGGTTGACCTGTTAGGCGTTGTGCAGATGCCCCATAGCACTGACGAGAGCTCCTCTGCCCAGCATCCGGCTGCGCGCTCTAGGGGCACGACCAGGCGCGGTTTGAGTCCGTGAAGGATGCTCTGGTTTGCCCTTTCCGCTTGGCCGTTTGACTCGGGGTGGGCGGCGAGGCGAGGTCGAGTCGGATGCCCTTCTCTTCGCAGAAATCAGCCATTTCCCCCTTCGCGAAGTTGGTGCCGTTGTCGGTTATGATGCTGTGAGGGTAGCCATACCGATAGATGAGCTCGCGTAGGAACTTTGTGGCTGTCTTCCCGTCGCACTTCTTTATGGGCTTTGCTTCCACCCATTTGGTGAACTTGTCCACCGCCACCCGGAGGTGAGTGTATCCGCCGGGGGCCGTTTTGAATTTTCCCACCATGTCCATGCCCCAGACGGCGAAGGGCCAGGTGAGGGGGATGGTCTTCAATGCCGACCCTGGCATGTGCGGCCGGCTTGCATACTTTTGGCACCCGGCGCACGAACGGACGAGGGCGGCCTGCATCTTCGTGGGCTGTTGGCCGGTAGAAGCCGTGACGAAAGGCCTTGGCGACGATTGAACGCGCGCCCGCATGGTGGCCGCGGTCCCCTGCGTGGATGTCGCGCGAGGATGTTGCGCCCTTCCGTAGTGGCGACGCATCGTTGGAACACTCCCGAGACACTGCGCTTGTATAGCTCATTGTTGATAATAGTGAAGGACTTGCATCTGCGCACGATGGCCCGTGCTTTGGCCTCATCCATTGGCAGTGCCTGGCGCTCGAGGTAACTTATGTATGGCTCGGTCCAATCGATGCCATCGGCGGTGAGTGCGACCAAGGTGGAGTCGGGAGCGAGGTGGCTCGGCAATGTCCAGCTCGCGTGGTGCGCGCACCGAGGGGTGGGCGAGGATGTCCGGGACGACGCCGGAGGGGGTTGGAGTCGCTTGGACCCGATTCCGGCTAGCGCGTCGGCTTCTTCGTTCTTGCGTCTGTCGACCCACTCGACGATGTGGCCGGCGAAGCTGGCGCCGGCTTGGTCGACGGCGCGCTTGTATGCGATCATGTTGGCGTCGGTGGCGTCGCGAGTGCCGGAGGTCCGGCTGGCGACTAGGTCGGAATCGCCGAGGCGGCGCAGCCGTGTTGCGCCCATCTCTTTTGCGACTCGCATGCCGTGTAGGAGCGCCTCGTACTCGGCCATGTTGTTGGTGCGGGGCTCGAATCTAAGTTGCGGGACGTACTTCACTGTGTCGCCCTTTGGTGATGTGAGGACGACTCCCGCGCCCGCCCCTTCGAGGTTTTTAGAACCGTCGAAGTGCAATGTCCGGTGTTTAAGGTCCGCGGGCGAGCTTGGCTGGCTGGGCCTCTTCCCAATCGGCGAGGAAGTCGGCGAGTGCCTGAGATTTGATGGCGTGGCGCGACTCGTAGGTGATGTTGTGGACGCCGAGCTCGACTGCCCACTTGGCGATCCGGCCGGTTGCGTCGCGGTTTCGGATGATGTCGGCGAGTGGTGTTGAGGCGACTACCTTGATGGGGTGCTCGTGGAAGTAAGGGGCCAGTCGCCGGTGGGCCCTGAGGACTGCGTACACCAGCTTTTGGTAGTGCGGATACCGCTGCTTGGATTCGATTAAGGCTTCGCTGATGTAGTAGACCGGGCGTTGTACCAGTTGCTCCCTTCCTTCTTCCTTCCGTTCGACGACCATGACCGCGCTTATGGCGCGATCCGACGCGGCGACGTATAGGAGCATGGTTTCTTTTGGCAGCGGGGCTGCGAGGATGGGGGCAGTCGAGAGAGCGTGTTGGAGTTCTTCCAGGGCCCGCTGCGCCTCGTCTGTCCACCTGAATGATTCTGACTTCTTGAGCAAGCGGTAGAGTGGCATGGCCTTGTCTCCTAGCCGGGGTATGAAGCGGCGAGGGCGGCGACTCGGCCGGCGAGTTTTTGCGCGTCGACTAGGCAAGTCGGCTGCTTGGTGCGCATGACCGCCGGTGTCTTCTCCGGGTTGGGCTCGATGCCTCGCTTGGAGACGACGTAGCCTAGCGGTTGTCTCGATGGGACCCCGAAGGTGCATTTCAAAGGGTTGAGCTTGATCTTGTACCGCCGTAAGTTGGCGAATGTTTCGGCGAGGTCGGCCGACGAGGTCGGCCTGGCGAGTCGATTTGACCACCACGTCGTCGATGTAGACATGCACGTTGCGGCCGATCTGGCTTTCCGGGCAGGCTGTTCATGCACCGCTGGTATGTTGCTCCGGCGTTCTTGAGGCCGAAGGTCATGGACGTGTAGCGATAGGCGCCTAGGGGCGTGATGAATGCTTGTCTTCTCTTGGTCTTCCTTGGCCATCTTTATTTGATTGTACCCGGAGTATGCGTCAAGGAAGCATAGCGACTCGGACCCGGCGACCGCGTCGATAATCCGGTCGATTCGCGGTAGGACGAATGGGTCCTTGGGACACGCACTTGTTGAGGCTTGTGTAGTCGATACACATTCGCCACGTCTTGTTTTTCTTTAGCACTAGGACTGGGTTTGCCAGCCATTTTGGGTGCTTGATTTCTATGATGAAGCCGGCAGCGAGTAGCCGGTTTACTTCTTCGGCGATTGCGCGTCGCCGTTCTTCTCCCACGGGGCGCATTGCACTGCCTAACGGGTCGCGCGGTGGGATCGACGTGTAATTTGTGCTCAGCAAGTTCTCTCGGGACACCTGGCATGTCAGATGGTTTCCATGCAAAGATATCTCGATTCTCACGGAGGAACTTGATGAGCGCGCTTTCCTATTGGGCGGACATGCCCGTCCCAATGGTAACTTGCCTACTTGGATCATTTTCTACAAGATCTACTTGGCGAGTGCCTGCTGCGGCCTTGAAGGTTGTTGCGGACGAGTCGAGCTCGGTTGGCTTCTCCAGGATGGCGGGGTCGTTGCGGTCGACTGGGTATTTGGCGAGCTCGGTGGAGTTGTCTTGTTCGTCGGCGATGACGGCGTCGGCGAGCTTGGCGCTGTCATCCTCGCACTCCAGCGCCATCTCCGGATCGCCGTGGACGGTGATGACGCCTCGAGGCCCTGGCATCTTCATCATGTTGTATGCGTAGTGTGGGGTCGCCATGAAGCGGGCGAATGCCTGCCGGCCGAGTACGCAGTGGTAGGAGCTGCGGAAGTTCACCACTTCGAACGTTATCCGCTCGGTGCGGTAGTTCACGGGCGTGCCGAAGGTGGCCGGCAGCGTCACTTTGCCGATCGGGAAGGCCTTCCGCCCAGGGACGATGCCGTGGAACGTAACCTTGGTGTTCTCGAGTCGTGAGTCTGGTAGGCCAAGCCGCTGGAAGGTTTCGTAGTACATAATGTTGATGGAGCTTCCCCCGTCCATCAGGGTTTTTGGCAACCAGTAGTCGGCGACCTTGGGCCTGACGACTAGCGCCACTCGCCCGGGGTACTCGATGCGGGGGGCATGGTCTTCGCGGCTCCAGGTGATGCTTTGCTCGGACCAGTTGAGCCACCGGGGCACGTCAGAAAGTATGACTGCGTGTACTGCCACAGCCCTTGCGAGGACCTTCCTGTCCCGCCGGTCACCGACCCCGGTGAAGGTGTGGAGCGAGCCGGCGCTGCGACCGAAGCCTTCTCCCTTGTGCTGATCTTGGTCTTTGGCGCGGTCTTTGTGCTGATTGCCGCCGTCGTTTTCCTTGGCGCGGCGAGCTCTTTCTATCCGCTCAGGGAGTAGCAATTTCCCGTCGTGTGATTGGCGGGCTTGCCCTCCTTGCTGTGATAGATGCATGGTGCGTCTAGGAGGCTGCGGGCGTCGAAGCGCTTGGGTTGGGGCCGGTCCTCCCGAGGTGCGCGAGTGTCGCGCCGGAATGATTTTGGCTCGCGCTGCTCGTAGTCGGTGGTGGCGACCAGCTCATTGTGTCCTCCCTCTCCGCGACGCTTGCCGTTGTTGGACCGGCCGGCGAATCGGTAGTCGCCACGCCGGGGCTCCGTGTGTGCAGGGCGGCGATTGCGTCGTTGACCGTACTCGTCGTCCGAGTCGACCGTAGGGTCTTCGTCGGCGTAGCGGGTGGCGATGTCGAAGAGTTCGGAGATTGATATATTATCCCTGGCTGACGCGACGGAGCTTGGCGCTTAATGGTTCATACCGGCAACAGCGTCGAAAGCAATAGATTGCCGTGTCCGTGCTGATGCCGCTGGAGGTCGTCCACATATCCTGCCAGCGTTGCACCCACCGGCGGGTCGACTCGCGTGGGCCTTGGACGCGGCGATCCGGGTCTTCTATGGTTGTGGCACGGGTGTATGCGGCGGCGAAGTGCTGGATGAATGCGGCGCGAGCTTCTTCCCGGAGTCGATGTCGTTGACGGTGAGGGTGTTGAACCGGTGGCGATTGACGCCGTCCATCATGAGAGGCGGGTAGCGTGCTTGCGAGTAGCTCGGAGTGGCCCTGGATCCCCATTGCCATGGCGTACGAGTCGATCCGGACGGTAGGGTCGATGTGTGTGTCGTACTTCTCGATGTCGCGGGGTCCTTTGAACCCCACGGGGTACGGCTCGCCTCGATCATCGGTCCGAAGCAAGCGGGGCCGATTCGGGTGAACGCGCTCGGCGCGGGGCTTCATCGGCGTGGCGGTCGTTCAATCGGTTGCGCGCCCGCCATTCTTGATCGTTGACGATGTGGGTTCGGGCGTCGGCCGGCTGCCCGTTGGCGGCGACCATCACCCGCGCGGGGCGCGGCTCGACTCGGTTGTTAGACGAGTGGGCCGCGCGCGGTCGTCGGGGCGGGCCATTGTTGGCGTTGACGATTGCTCGGTTTGCCGCGTCGACGACGCCGCGCGGCCGGCGGATGTGCGCGAATAGAGTCGCCCTTGCGAGTCGGGCTGCGGCGTGTTGCTGCTCCAATGCCTTGGCTACCAAAGCCTTGGCGTGCTGGACGAGGATTGCCCCGTCTCCCGTTTCGGGGATTCTTGCGAGGACAGCCTGCGCAGGCTGCAACGTTGTCGGGCCGGAGACGAGTGCGGTGGTAGGCCATTGGCGTCGACTCTGCCCGAGGAACTTCGGGTGGTGGTGGTGGTGGGGGTGGCGGAGGTGCTCCGTGCGCCGCTCTATCTGCAGCAGCCCGACTTCCTTCGGGATGTCGGGGTTTTGGACTCGGGCGACCCGGATTTCTCCGTCCGGGTCGTCGAAGTTAAGGCGTGCTTGTTCGGGAAAGTCGTTCGCACGGGCGCGCTCCATACGCCGGCGGTTTCGCTGCCGGCGATAGTGGGATACAGCTCTCACTTCGTCTTGCTCGAGGCGGAATTTCTGCCTTTCGGCGAGCTCCTTTTTCCTTTGCTCCTCGAGGGCCGCCCGGTGCGCCTCGATCTCGGTTGCGGTGGCGGTTGCAGGGAGGGGAGTGGTGAAGGCGTCGGCCGGATGCTCTTCTTCACCCCCTGCCATGAAGGCTGCGGTTGGGTAGCGGTAGCGCGGGGCCTCGACGGAGTCCGAGTCGGAGTCGGCTGCCGAAGAGGGAGAGGATGGAGTCGTCCTCGAAGCCACCTTCGAAGTCACTCGGGTGGGAGACCATGGAAATAGAGTCCTTGGTTGACGCCGTAGCGATGGAGCGAGCGGTCGGGGACGCGGCGGTGGATCCCGCAGCCGACGTTATAGCGATGATGTCGGTGAAGTCGGCGTCGATCGCGGCGATGACGGAGTCGATGACCGGGATGGTGTCGATGGAGTCGGCGGTTGGAGCGAGTGTCGGCGGAGTCGGCGGCTGCCGAGGCAATGTTGGAGTTGGTAGTCGGTGCCACGACCGCCGACTCGGCATCGTCTTCCGGGGCCGCCTCGGCCTCCGCGTATACCTCGCCGGTGACCGGGCGAGTAGCGGTGAGGAGCTGCCACGGCGCGAAGGGGTCGTGCGAGCGGCGGGGCGAGGCTCAGAGGGGTCGCTAACGCCGGCGAGCCCAACGAAGAGGTTGATGGAGCCGATCGGCACCATCCAGGCGTGCTTGAGAGGCGACGAGGCGGGTCGGTAGGTGCTCGGCTGGATGTGGAAGAAATTGCCGGTGGCGATCATCCTGCCGGAAGCAACCGGCCGCCGCAGCGGCGAGTAGGGCCTCGCCGTAGCTCGGAGGCTTGATGTCCCATGCCCCACGGTGGGCGCCACTGTCGTGGATGTGGCCACGGCGGATGCTACGAGGGGTAGCACTTCGTTGATGCGAGGGGAATGGAACATCGCCATCTACGGGTCGAGGTGCAAGAGACGCAAGGGTTTTACCCAGGTTCAGCCCCTCCGGAGAGTAAAAGGCCTACGTCCTGCTAGATCTTTATTGCTCAGTGGAGAATTACAATGGGGGGGCTCAGTCGGCGACTACGCCGTGAGCTTACAAAGGGAGATTGGATCTCGAATCAAGTGTCCTCTAGGGTTTAAGCTCGGGGGTTTATATAGACACCCCCGACTTAGGGTTACATGGCGATAACTCCAAATCATATTCGTTGCTATTAATCCGGGATTCGTTAACCCCCTAGCAAGTAATCTTCTAATCCGAGTCGCACGAGATCTTCTCCTTAGGATCGCGGCCCGGTCGCCTTTGGGCCCAGTCGCTCGGGCGACTGGCAGTCCACCTGGGCCTTCGTCTTCACGGCGAGTGGGACTGGCGACCCACCCCCTATGGGCATATCCCCATCATGTAGTAGAAATCCTTGTCTCGGGACTTCAAGTCCTCAAAGTATTCCATAGTGTTTTGCATGTCTACGAACTTGTTCTCTGCCCGAAGTTTGGATCTGAAATTTGCCATGTCTTTTGGTGTGTATGGCACTCCTTCTACTGATTCATATAGTGTAGCCATAAGTTGCATCATTTTGCTTGTATCCATGTTTACAGTGTGTAGTATTTTTAAGAACTCTTGGTCTTCTTCCGGTATGTCTCTGTGTGAGCGTAGGAAACCAGTCAACGACCACTTCTTGATTAGAGGGTGATTGTGATCATCACAGAATTCCGTCACCATCCAGGCACCGTCTCTGAATTTCAATGCCATCCTAGCTGGACAGTCAGTCCTAATGTTGCTGCACTTCATCCTTTCTGGTACAACTGGTTTAGGTTTCGCGTATCTTCTTTCTCTTTTGCTTGGTGACCTGCTTTATGGCAAACCATAGCTGCTCTTATGTATTCTCCAGTGACCTCGGATTTCTTCCTGTAATTGTATCTGATTCCAAATCCTCTCCTCCTTGCAAATGCCAAGTAGTGCCTCTGAGCATCTTCAAGTGTATCAAATCTCATATCTGCTCTAGGTGCTTGTGGAGTTGAAACTACTTCTGCATTCCCTTCGATCCCATCGTTCTGTGCAGCCGGCGGAGTTTGTGCAGAACTTGCTTGTGGAAGTGTAATCTCAGTGCACGCTCTGTCTGCTGACATAGCCCTGGAGGTGGATCCTGCGTTGTCCATGCCTCGCTTTTTTGCAAAAAATAATGTACAAGCAAATAAAGATCTGCAAATTATAGTAGCGGTAAAACGGGGGGTGTTTTTTGTGTGGCAAGTATGATGGAGTAAACTTGGTTGCTTCTTACAATTAACTTGGTAGGTTTTTTCCAGCAGGCTTAGATTTAGCTTTTTTACAATTAACTTGGTTTGTTGCTTTTTAGCTGATAACTGTGATGTATTAAATCTGTTATGTGGGCACAATTAAATCTGGCAAGTATGATGGAGTAAACATGGTTTCTGCTTACAATTAACTTGGTAGGTTTTTCCAGCATGCTTAGAAATTAGCTTATTACAATTAACCTGGTTTGTTGCTTACAATCTGGTATCTGGGCACAATTAACTTGGTAGTTTTCAATTAAATTTTTTATCAAATTCATACATGCTTTTTTAGTTTTTGAGCATGGTTTTTGCTGCAGAATGTAATGGCAAAAAGTATCACTTTGTTTTTTTAAAAAACTGCCTAACCTGTGTTTGCCGAAGATACTTGAACTGATAAAGTAGCATTAGGCACATCTTGCCCTTTGAATTCTGTGATGTTCATCTTCTGCAACCTGCAAATCAAAATGTGAATTAGTTTCTAATACTGTTTTGGTTTTTTGTAATGCAGGAAGTAGAGTGAAGCAAGATGAATGTCTGGTTGTGTAGTTATGCATTTTCTTCTTGTTTCTGGAAGGCACGATGAAGCACGGATAAGTCGACCAATGGAGAGTGAAGCAAGATGAATGCTGGCTGTGTAGTTATGCATTTTCTTCTTGTTTTTAGCATGTGGTACTTTTTGGTTCTAGAAACCCAGCAGGCAAGTGCGTGTGACTCTGTTTTTTTTAGTATGTTCTGATGGACATGGTGATGAGCAAGAATCTACCAGGCAAGTGTATGTCGTTTTTGGTTTATAGGAACATGATGATCAACAAGAATCTGCCAGGCAAGTGCTGTTGATTTTAGGAACATGATAGGGGTTCCTTTTTTGATTTTTGTTCTCATGGATGAACTAAAATTCTGCCAGTGCATGTGATGCTTGGAAAATACTTACTGTTTAGGGGGATCAAGGGAGGGTCAAAAAAATTATGGGGAGATGGTGTTTTTCCAGATCGTACCTGTCTGTTGTAGATCTGCAAATTCCCTTTGAAATCTGGTAGTTTCTCCCCCTGAACAAGGTGGTCACCTCATCTTGGCACTGTGTTTCTCCTCTTCTCTCCCGTGTTCTTCTTCTCTTCCCAGATCTAGTTTTCTGTTCTGTTTTTGGAGAAAACGTGAGGAAGAAGAAGATCCAGTGATGGGAGGTCACGAAATTGTTGTGTAGGGCCGACAAAAGCTTCGGGAAGAAGAGAGTCTTTTTGCACGTGATGTTGTCTCCCTGGACGAAATTTATGGTAGGGCCCACGTGGTTTGTTGGTTAGAAATATCCAGGGCGTGGGTGGGGCCGGTAGTACAGCTGGCGGTGGACATGCGGTGAAGCTCACGTTTTTTTGCGTCCTTCGCGCGCACCCGGTCGACCGAATCACGTGGGTGGGCCCATCCAAAACCGTCGCACGGACGAGAGCTCTGTGCGGCGCCGCCGTGTAGTGCGGTCCAATATATACTACTATGTATAGAGCAACCGTACATGCATCCTAAACCTGGAAACACCCGGACCTGATATAACCTGATAGACGTTGGGTTTGGGCTGACGTAAAGGCTATGGATTCGCATAGGATTTCAGCAACGCTACGAAACCTCGTTCGTATTTATTCCTTTTGTACCAACTATCGTTTCCCTTCCGAATAAAACTGTCCGAGCAGTTTCCTTCACAAGCACACGAACTAATATGGACCGAACGGAGAACCAACCTGTGGTTGGATGGTTAGGAAGAGCGATGGCACTCTCGACCACTGGAGTTCAAATCCTAGATTTGACACTTTGGGGTCTCATAAAGGCGGAATATTCTTCGGTGGGAGGCGACGTTCCCGTCGATAGCGAGGCGCTCGTGGTGACTTCGTCAATCTCAAGACCCGCCGGATCAATTCTTCAACGCAGTCTCTTGGAGGTGCTCATAGGGGTAGGGTATGCGTGTGTGCGTTCATAGGGGTGAGTGTGTGCGCGTATGTATGAGCGTCTTTGATTGTACTGTGTTTCGCAAAAAAAAAAAAAAAAAAAAAAAAAAAATGGACCGAACGTGAACCGAAGGGCGACGTACGACTTATGAAGACGCCTTTCATGATGGACGAAAACGCAGTTTGACGGACCAAACCACGGAAACGTTAGCTCCTTTATTATTAGGTATAGATAACGTGGTAAATTCACGAGTGTTACGGGATCAAAAGTCAGGCGCGGGAAGCAGGAGGAGATAGTGCGATGGCATTCTGTGAGTTATTTGTGGGATGCGTGATCCCACCAGACATTCGCAGGTTTCACCTTAAAATGGTGGGACTAAAACTCCTCATGTGCTGCACCATTGAACAACGACGAAAGGGGTACCATGGTCACTAAGCCCATAAGTTTTTTTTGAGGGTGACTAAGCCCATAAGTAGTGGCACTTATCCTCAACTGAATCCTAGATGGACTTCAAAGCCCAGGCCCATATAACAGCCCATCCTAAAACTCGGCCTAAAAGCCTAAAAAGCTGTTCCATGGCCGAACCGATTTACCGATTACTGAAGAGAACAGGAAAAAGTGGATAGCGGCAACGTCAGCAGCACCATACACCCGGTCTATAGACCGCCGTGACATAACTTCACCATGTCAGTCCTCGCGGCCCTTGCTGCTTCCGGTCCCACGCCGAAGCCCATAGACCGGGTCCACGCAGGCCCGTCGCCGGGCGGCGAAAGATCTGAGCCGCGAGCGACGGGCTCCAGCGCCGGCGAGCGCTCGCCCATCCGGTCTATAAATCGTCCGCCCCCTTCTCCCCGGCTCGCCTCTCCCAGAGCGTTCGCCGGCGATGACGTGGCGCCCCTCCACGCCTCCGCCACCACCACCTTGCTAAGCTCCCCGACACCACCGCACTCCGACCAAATTCCCCTTCTCGAAGCTTCCAAACCCTAGAAGCGGAGGAGCTTCGGGATGGCGAAGGCGCGGAAGCAGAAGCCGGAAGGGGGCGCCGGCGGAGGAGGCGCCACCGTGCTCCACCAGAAGCTCTGCCTCTCCATCGACATGGAGAAGCAGCTGATCTACGGGTGAGCCGCCCCGCCCCGCCGCCGCTTATTGTGCCCCAATAGCCTCCACCCAGCTCACGCCCGTGCCCTAATGCGCTCGACTTTAGCTGCTCTTCGCGGATGCTTAGCGTGTTGATGGTTCCGGCCGCGGTGCCTAGGGTTTGGAATCGGTGATTGAGTGGTATATTGCTGGCGTGAGCGTCTGTGTTTTTGCTCTGGAGTTTGAATTCTTCGGTCCATGTTTAATGGTCGTTGGAATTGTGCAATGCAGTGGGCCACTTAGTTCCAGAGGATTGACTGTCGCCTTGTTTGATTTGTCTATGAATCAGAGCTAATTGAATAGAGATACACTTACATTCGTAGTGTTTTAACATTGTATTTGGTGAGGATTTGTTGTTTTTTGTTTTCCTGTGGGTTTATCATGCAACGCAGTGTGCCTTGTACCAAAGAAAATATAATGCTTCTTGCCTTATGCAAATGCCCAGTAGCTACCTGAGCTGAACTGTTAAAAATGAGGTTCCAGTTGGCGAATAGCCTGATATAAGCATATACAGCAGTCTTTTCATGCTTAGCTATCCATCTCCTTTCTCATGCTTGCTAGATCCATGTAGAGAAGCAAAAGAGAATAAAATTGAGGCATGCTAGGACCTAGGAGTGTAGTAATTTTATTCTCTTTTGCTTCTCTACATGAATCTAGACGTAGTGTGCTCCCACAGTATTAAAAAACGTTTAATGGATTTGAACTCTCCACAAACAACTGATTTATCCTTGTTATAAAAATTGTAGACGTAGTGTGCTCATCTACCATTGGTCAAAAGCTGCTTTGTGTCTTTTTTGCGGGAAAGCTACTTTATATACTTACAGCTAAATTGTTACTGCTGGGATCAGTTTGAGTAGTCTTTTTGTGTACTATGCGAATTTCGCTGGTACAAACCTGTTCCGAAAGAAAAAGAAAGCAAGTTTTGGTTAAAGAAAAACTATCATTGTAGTTCCTTCATATGTACCTGTGAGTCAGAGTTCCTTTGAAAATGGAGTTTCTTAATTGGTACACTTGGTTTTGGAAACCTGTGCGATGATTCAATATGTTCCAGAGGTGATGTCTGATGTAGTTTTCCATCAGAAGCTAGTTCACTTGATTTGGAAAATTTAAATGGAGCGATTGGACTGCCTTAAATCTACAAGGAACAACCAAAAACTGTTAATTTCAGAATTCCAAAAGAAATATGAGTTTGGATTTATGTTACATGTCAGCTAAAATGTACACAATTCTATGTAGCTCTCTTCTTAACATAAGGAAGATGTTCAGATTATAGTTCATTAAAGTACCATGTTCGACTCCGTTGACCCTGTATGTTCATGTACCAGTTCACTTAACGTGATGTTAAAACAGTTGAACAGAAGCTCTTGTTTTACAACCGAGTGCATTAGCCCAAAATGTCTGAGACACTGCATAACTTGCAGCGTTAATGCACACAGAAAGTGCAGTACGTTCTAGAGCTACCAGAGTTGTCTCTGCTAGCTGTCTGATACCAAGTCTTGCCTAGCTATGCTAGCAGTGATTTTTGCTGGGAACCAAACTCACCCTTACCCTACAGATCTGTTGCATGTGAGTTGGTTCTCATGTTATCATATCTCAGATACACAGTCCATGTTTTTGACTTCTTGATGTGAGTATGGTCATTGGATAATTGGGTGAATTACCTAAAGCTGCCCAAATAACTTTGACGGGTTTACATGCTGATCTGCTATGCTTATTGTGCGGATGACTTCCACGCAGTTATCAGGAGCCCTATTATCACTACTTCCACGGTTTGCCATACCGACTAGTAGACACCCCTGCATGCGGAAGCCTGTTTTCTTTTAGGCCTTTCAACGTGACCTCTTAGGGCAGTTTTGCTAACGCTGACTGGTAATTTGGTAATGCATTGGTGTTATGTTCTTTGTGTGAACTGTCTTCAGGGGATGAATAAAACATAAACAAGTGTAACATGCCAGGCAGAATGTGCACAGGTGTGCGAGCACACACACACAGACACAGTGTTTTGATGTTCCAATTTGCTTTCATTGTTTTTTGTAGTTCTCCAGTGTGCATTATCATAATCTTAGCTGGAGTTAGTGGTTTAGTTAAAAACATTTATGTTCTAGACTAGACTCATGGTCTGGGTGAACAGTTGTTTTTCAGTAAATCGCTGGCAAAATGTGTGGATAAGTTTTATTGTAACCCATTTTGTTTACTGCCTTAGCAATAAGCTCTCAGATCATAAGAGTGTATGCCAGTAACAATGACATGTTGCAACGGTCTTGATACAGGAAATACACCTATTTGTTCTCTTACATTGGCTAGTGCAAAGGACCCCACTGGTTCAATAGTTGTAAGACGGTTATGACTAATAGTCAGCATCCGAGAGATCAGCAGAAACCTGCAAGCAGCAAATTTGTCAATATTTCATGTTATGACTTATGAATCACACATTTGCTTTTCTTGGTCTTACTCTGCTTCCTTCATGCATAGTATCTCACTACATAGCTCTGGTTGCACATTAGCCCAATACAGATGATTGGACAGAGTGGTTATTATATGAAATTCTGTGCATCATAGTGTTACATGGTGTTGCAGCACTGGCCCTTCACATTGTAGCCTTCTCGCATGTGTGTACCTTCTAAAGATCATTGAGTTGGAAAATAGTGTCCCGTCACACTATCATGTCACGCCGCATGTCATCCTCACACTGATCGTACTTTACCATTTTATGGCTATTTTGCAATGGTACCGTGCAAATTTCCTTTGTGATGCGGTGGGAGCTTGCTGAAATTTATGTTTGCTTCATTTATTAAGGTACACCGAGATAAAAGTTCTTCTAGCTGAGAACGATACTTTCGCTCTACATGCTGACAGTATGACAATTCGGAACATATTGGTGGATGGTGAGGCTGCTGAGTTTGAGTATTCTCCTCACTGGAAAAATGTTGACGGTCAACCGAGTTGGTTATCAGTATCATGTCCGAAGACTGCAGCTGATGCTGCGTGCTCAGCTTACATTTCTTCTCTATATGGCGAATCTGTACCTAATCTCATCATTTCATCTGAGAGATCAGTCAAGTCAACCACTGAGTTACCCGAAAGAGAAAATGGTGAACATCATGAAGAAAATGGTGGAAACTCTGTTAAATTTTCTGATGACAAAGCAGTTAAAATCTGCAATGGTTCTGCAGAGGGAAATGACAAGGAAGAGGAAAAGGAAAACAAAGAGGAAGATGAAAAGGAGAACGAAAAGGAAGAGAAAACTGAGATGGAGACAGAGGAGAAAGAGAGGGAGAAGGACAAGGACAAGGAAACTGAAGAGGGGAAGGAGAAGGAGACACAGAAGGAGAAGGAAAAGGAGAGGGAGGAGAATGAGGAAAAAGAAAAGAAAGACATAAGTGAAAATGAGAAGGGCAAGGAAAATGAAATGCATATCGAGAATGAGAAGGTATTATGGTTTTTGTTAATGCAAATGGCTTTTTTTTTTCAAATTTGGAGTGGACTTGTGTAGTTGTAATGTGTTATTGTAATTTATTGCAGGTGAAGAACACAAAACTGGTTCGTGTAGATTATATTTTGGAGAAGGCTGAAACCGGCGTCCATTTTGTCAACAATGTTCTACATAGTAATAGTCAAATAAGACGTGCACACTGCTGGTTCCCTTGCATTGATAGTGCCACACAACGTTGTCCGTAAGTGATTTTACTTAATTCTGCTTGTCTATCTGGCTATTCTAGTTGATGTTGTATGTTAACAATCCTCTTTCACAATGGTGCTATTCCCAGATTTGACCTAGAGTTTACAGTTAGCACAGATCTAGTCGCAGTCAGCAATGGCGACTTGCTTTACCAGGTATGTTGCAATGCGGCCAGGAATTGACCCAATTAAATACCTATAAATGGAAATCTGGTGTTTTTTTTGTGTGTGTTCATAATGACGATGAACCTTCTATATGATTGACTGCATAATGATTATTTTCTGATGGTGGAAGGTTGTTGTGCTTTTACATTCTGCTTATGCTGCGTCACCGTCATGCAGGTCTTAAGCAAGGAAGATCCTCCAAGGAAAACTTATGTATATAAGTTGAACACTCCTGTTAGTGCACAGTGGATATCATTGGTTGTTGGTCCATTTGAAGTTCTTCCTGACAAGAATGGAACAAGTGTATCACACATGTGTTTATCTCCGACTTTGTCTAAGCTTGAGAACACCATATCATTTTTCCACGATGCTTACAGGTGCTAAAAACAGAATTTAGTCAAATATTACTGTATGGAGTTAATATATAGTAGCAATATCTTGAGAAGCTTCTGCTTTGGCATTTATCACTAAACTTTCTTACTTGACATTTGCTTTTCATGATTGTTGTTTTGCAGCTGTTACGAAGATTATCTTGCTGCACCATTTCCCTTTGGTTTATACAAGCAAATTTTTCTTCCATCTGAAATGGTTGTATCACCAATGAGCTTTGGAGCCTCCACATGCATCTTCAGTGCAGATATCTTAAATGATGAGAAAGTTATAGATCAGGTGCATGCTTGTGTTCTCTCTGCTTTCTCCCCAGTGTTCTCTTGCTTTCTCCCCTGCTAGTCCACCAATAATGTGACTATTTCACAACCACGATATGCAATATTTAACAAATTGGTTGTTCAGAAGTACTTGTCATGGTCCTTAAATTTCCATCCCTGTTCGCCCGCTCATAGCATAAAGCAGAACTGTATGTGAAATTATTCTGTCATCTCTGCGCAACTTCTTTATTGGTTATGATGGATGTATAATGCTTTAATGATCATTCATGCTGGTATTAATATTTGACAGATCCATTATTAGTAATAAGAATATCCCGAGGTCTGCTTGTTTAGCATATTTTGCTCTTATGTGAAGACATTTCGATTAAAATTTTGTTGGCAAATTCTTAACCTACCTAGTTAAGACATAACAGATAGTTCTGCTGTATCTAACATATAAAATAGTTCAGATTATTGGCACGAGAATCAAACTAGCATACGCCCTTGCAAGGCAGTGGTTCGGCGTATACACAAGTGCAGAAGAGCCAAATGATGGTAAATCATCTCTACCTGCTAATTCAGATGTGATACAACTTACATAGGTAAAAAATGCCGAAGTATTGATGGTATAATATTCTGTTGGAGCAGAATGGCTACTGGATGGTTTGGCTGGTTTTCTTACGGACCTTTTTATCAAGCGTTACCTTGGGAATAATGAGGCACGCTATAGGCGTTTCAAGGTATGTTTTTTTTTTACTTGCATAATACTTGTATTGATTTTCTCTTTAAACATTCAATTGTTAATCATACATATATGATGAGTGAGAACTACCTATTTGGAAGTTTGAACCAGAATTCTCTAATTAATCAAGATATAATGCTAAATCAGTTACTGAAAATTATTCATGTTTGGTTACCCGGTTTTGTTGTTATATTTCTTTTAAAAGGAAAGCTGGAGTTAATTAATGTTGAAATGCTTCTGTATCTTAGTTCGTTATGCTACAGCGTCCTGAAAATAATGGCTGTCATGATGTTGCTGTTATCAGAAACGTTGATATACAGTTCTTACTGTAGTGCCTTGCCTTCTATTAATTTGTTAACAAATGAGTGCCATTCTAATTGATCTTGCTGTTAGAACATTATATGATAGCTAATAATAGTAATTTGATTCTCGTCCTTGGAGTAGGTATGACTACTAGAGCTCAGTTTGCAGTTGCTGAACCTGCTATTCTGAACTTATTATTGTAGTTCTGTCAGTAAATAGCAATGGAAATAGAAATAAATTTGTTTGCCGAACGATAAAATAGGCAAAAGCTGGTCAGCCAAACGAAATTGTGATAATAATCCACCTCAATGCTAAAGCACAGCCTAGTATACCTGCAATTGCAACGACACATGATGTACCTTGTGTATTCTCAGGTACACATGCATCTCAGGCCATAACTATATATTGGAAATTGTAAATATGATGTATATATCATGTTATTCAGAAGTGCGCCATTTTGAAACAAATGTTCCTATTATACATGGAGCACCTACAAGGATTTTATCTGATGAAGCCACTTGTTATTTTGTTATATGTATGTGTGGTTGCTAATCATTAACCAACAAATCTTTGGTCACACTGTGTCATTGACTTAAGCTCCTTCTTATATGTTCTAGCTATACTATATGTGGATGTATGGTTAAACCAACTTTGCTCTTCAAACGCATATACCTATCGGCTATCGCGCACAGCTGTTGTGTGGATTTGCATCATCATTTAAACATTAACCCACCACGTTGAACAGGATTCAATTGCCTTTTGTTTTATATTCATTCACCTTGATATGGCCTGGAGAATTCACCTTAATTGGTTCCAAGAATTTTTTCCCTACCTTTTGGGACTAAGTTGCCTGTCTTGGCTGAAGGGAGAAGAACAAAAGATTAATAAATCCGATGAAAGGATCAAATATTAATATCTGGCTTTGAAGCTCCAATTATTCTCTGCAGCAATGCGTTCTCATCTTGATCTTACTCATTAGATTCTTGTTTGTTACTACTAAAACCCTTTCTTGTACTTGCAATAGGCCAACTGCACCGTATGTCAGTTTGATGTCAGTGGTGCAACTGGCTTGGGGTCTCCTGCTGCTTCAACTGATCTGTATGGAACTCAAACGTTTGGCTCGTATGGGAAAATCCGTTCATTGAAGGCAGTAAGTTCTGATTTTTTGAACTATATACAACTAGCTTTGTGCACTGTTCCCTCACATTTTTTTTTTTCCTTTTAAACAGGTAGCTGTTCTTCAAACATTGGAGAAGCAGATGGGACCAGATTTTTTTCGGAAGGTTGCTATGTGCCTCTTTCTTATTCTGTTGTTTGTATATTTGACAATCCCTGTCTACATCAATGCAGCAGTTTGCCTAACCAGTTGATTTAACTTCTGAAAACTACTTGCATACTTTTTGTGATGTACCTGTAGGATACATATTGATATTCAATTGATTACGTTATTACTAGTGAACGCCACTTGCTCAAATTTTCGATTCTTAATACTATCTGCAAAAGAAAAAGGAATGGTTCGTTCTTGCTCAAATTTTCGATTCTAAATACTATCTGCAAAAGAAAAAGGAATGGTTCGTTGTGACTGAACATTCCTTTTCTTATCTACATATTGGTTATCTTTGGGTACTTATAGATCTCTTGATTGTCAACTATGAACACACACATTTAGGCTGATGTGCTCATCGTTTCCAATTTCAGATTCTGCAGATGATAGTGGCTTCAACTCGTGCTTCAAGAACACTAAGTACGAAAGAGGTATATCAATCTCATCTACCTTAGCTGTTTGTTCACTTTGTGATCATAATCTTGAGTTTGGGACTTCTCTTGGCATAGCAGTACCTGCACTTCGCAGTCTGCACACAATATGATTCATTAGATTATGTTCAATTATTCAGTTTAGGCACCTTGCGAATAAGATTGGTAATCTGGAACGTCCATTCCTGAAAGAATTTTTCCCACGGTGGATTGAATCTTGTGGATGTCCAATTATGAGGTAAACGAGCCTTCCTTGTTCAGATTTGCCCAGTTATGAGAAATCCATCCTTTTGTCATCCCCATGTGCTTACGCACACATATTTCTTCTGCTTTTAAGATTGGGAATCTCCTATAGCAAAAGGAGAAATATGGTTGAATTAGCTGTTTCACGGGGTTGCACAGCAAAAGCTGAGCCTGGTTCTGATAGTCACACGGATGGAGATATTCAAGAAGGTGCTACTGGATGGCCTGGAATGATGAGCGTGCGTGTTCATGAAACTGACGGAGTGTATGATCATCCAATTCTACCATTGGCTGGTGAAGCTTTGCAGGTGGTGGAATTACAGTGCCATTCCAAAGTAGCAGCAAAGCGGTTTCAGAAAACCAAAAAGGGCTCCAAACCTGATGGTTCTGATGACAACGTAGATGCTTCGACTCAAGAGAACCGCATGAGGTCTATTTTGCCTAATTCACTTTTTTTTTATTCCTGCTATTTGCCTGAAACTTATTTTGGATCTATGTACTGCAGCATGGATGCACCTTTACTATGGATCAGAGTGGACCCAGAAATGGAATACCTTGCTGAAATCCATTTTCACCAGCCTATTCAGATGTGGGTACGTATCACCAGTTAAACTTAATGCTGAATAATTTGCGCAAAGGAAATTAGTTGTTATTTCTTCTTTAACTACCACGGTGCCTTCCCTATTGATCCAGATCTGTGGTTATTCTATTTTATTTTTATCATTTTGATCAATGTGTTAAACTCTATACTTGGTTGTGAAGATCTACTGGTTAGGGAAATCTATAAGTTCAGAAGGTGTTTGTAAGTCAGGACTAGTGTAGCTTTTGCCTTCACGGTTCAGATCTTTTTCTGCCTTATATTCTGGATGGCACCATAAATATTGGCTGAGTTTGGTTAGATTTATACTACATGTCTTACCCAGCCTCTGGTCTACCACATCTTTTGAATGTTTGTTGTATATAAATACAGATGGTCTTGCCTCCTTGTTGATCTAAAAGCACATCCATAAAATATCCATAGTGCATTTCAAATAATGTATTTTTTTTTGCTTCATACCAGCGAAACACTAACGAGTGTCTGTAAGAGTGTGAGTATCCTCGCTTATACATTGTGGAAAATATGATCCTTATAAGTAAATGAGCTTGAACACATCACTTTCATCTCTGTCAGACTTCTGTATATGATGCATTGACGCTTATTGAAATGACTGTTTGCCAGTACCCTAAGCTTTGGGGAGAATGGAAATTAATAATTAATTAAACATGATACCGTCAAGATATATCTGTTTTTTTATTGTATGCCTCAGCATTTCAAGTTCTGTATCATTTTTTGCAGATCAATCAGTTGGAGAAGGACAAAGATGTCATTTCCCAGTCACAGGCGATAGCTGTTTTGGAGAAATTACCTCAGCTCTCTTTTGCTGTGATTAATGCCCTCAATAATTTCTTAAATGATACAAAGGTATTTTGACATCATTCTTGAGATTGTAAGTCCAATGTCACTTCATAATGATTTGTAACCCGACAGGCCTTTTGGAGAGTCAGAGTTGAAGCGGCATATGCATTAGCTGTAACTGCGTCTGAGGTACACTTCTTTAAGCTCGTTTGTTTGCTACTATTTATGATTTATAGGATGATTCAGTTCACACATTTGTGATGGAAGGGTTGGAAAGTTCGTCTTTTTTCCTGTGTTTTACTAAGGGAGATCCAGGCTGTGAAATGTAGCATTAATATTTCAACTGTTGATGTGGATGTGGGTGCAGATAGGGTGAAAAATCAAAGGATTAAAATATACTTGAATTGGAAGTAAAATACAGTGTGTACAGTATGCCTTTGTGGTGACTAGATCTTTAAATGTCGTCCCACTTTAATAGCTTATGCTAGGATGTGCGCATTTGTTTACACTGCGGCAGTCGAAAAATTGGAAGATTTTACACTACTGTCATTTTTATTTTCAAGGAATCATGCTTTGGTGTAACACTTTCTTACACTGCTCAGTCAAAAAATTGGAAGATTGTACATTACTATCATTTTCAAGGAAACATGCTTTGGTGTAAGACTTTCTTCCCTGTTGTCTTGTTGCTTACCTGAACCTTTTACTCTTCATTTAGGACACCGACTTAGCTGGGCTGCTTCATCTGGTTAAATTCTATAAAAGCCGCCGGTTCGATGCAGATATTGGATTACCCAGGTCAAGATCTACATTCTGCAATAGAACTTTTTTATCACAAACCGTCATGTATCCATAACCGTTTGCTTTGAGTTCTAAACGTGTAATAAACATTGTTTTATTTTACTGATAGGCCAAACGACTTCCATGATATTCCAGAATACTTTGTTCTTGAGGTAATGCACTGAGGTAGGAATTGTATTTGTGATTAACTGTGGCAACATAATCCATCATATAGCATCATCACCAACATTATCTATGCATATTCAGGAGTGTTTGTCTGTAGTTGCTAAATACACTTTCAACACCCTTTTGGAAATATCAGAAGAGTTGGGCTTACAGTTACCAATAATAGCGAGATATTCTTTCTCCTGGGTCATTAGAAAGGAAAATTAGGCTTACATGCATGAAATAACCAGCATTAAGTTTCATGTTGAAGTATGTGTGGATTGCCCAACCTTTTCCGTCAGTTTGGACTTTTGGTTCTACTGGTTGTCGCATAAAACTTAGGGCTTGTTTGGTTCAAAGGAATTCCATATGGATTTTGGTGGATTATATTCCTTACGATTTTTTTTCCCCACAGAGCTTGTTTGGTCTGTAGGATTTAAAACCATAGATTTTTTTTCCTACGATCTACTTTGTATGCAAGTCCATAAGTTAATTTCCCTTAGGTCCAACCTCATGGAAATTTTACTTTGTTTTTATGACAACTATGACATACATACAATCCTCCAGAAAAATTCCTGTGATTTTGCTACAACACAACCAAACAACATGTAATACACAGTCTTTTGTTTTCAGTTCTTACTTCGTACAGGATTCATATGTCATGACATCCTATTCCTACGTTTTTCCCATTCCTATGTTTTTGAAATCCTGCGAGTCAAACAAGCCCTTAATAGGATATTGGAACATAGGTCTTGGGCTCTAAGTCTCGGCTTTTTCAACAACAACAACAACAACCTTATTAAGCCACATGTGAGAGGGGGTGTTGAAGTATATGTGGATTGCTAAACCTTTTCCATCAGTCCAGGCTTATGTTTCTACTGCTTGGTGCCATCTAGTAGATCCAAAAGTCCGAACTTTTGGAGAAGGTCGGGCAATCCACATATACTTCAACAGTAACAAGCTATTTAAAAGATTATTGCAGTGGATTGCCCATCCTCTCTCTCTCTCTCTCTCTCTCTCTCTCCCTTGTAAGAAACCTAGAAGCAAACTTTTTTTTTGGTCAATGACAAACAATCAGGGTTGGGATCTTGTGGGTCCTGGACCTTGGTTGTACAAACTGAGACTCTGGAATTTTCTGAAGTTTCAAATTGCAAGGAAAAACTTTCAATCAAACGTATCAAAGACTTTTGGGTCATGACTAGGGTGTCAAACCGGATCCTGCTTCTAGTATAAGCGGGACTGCACTTGCATCCTTACATTTGGTTCATGATATCTCAACTGAACAATCAAATAGAAAGCAAATAGGGGGGGGGGGTGGCGGCTGGATTTTATCTCATTGCATTATTTGTAAAATGATGCTGCAGTAATCAAGTCGTGTTCTGTCAAGCCATTGTTTTTTTTTGAGATCACAAGCCATTGTTGACTGATGTATCTTTATGCTCCTTCGATTAGGCAATTCCCCACGCAGTAGCTCTTGTGAGATCATCAGATAAGAGTAGCCCGAGACAAGCTATTGAGTTTATTCTTCAGCTTCTAAAGGTTTGCATTTATCTCTGAGTACCTTGTAGCCCATGTTTACTTGCTGATCTGTTAACAATAATAATTAGCCCATTAATCGTTTGTATATTTCTTTCTACTGTCCATTTTCAGTACAATGATAACAACGGAAATGTATACTCTGATGCCTACTGGCTAGCTGCAATGGTCCAGGCAATAGGTGAAGTAGAATTTGGCCAGCAGGTTTGTATAGATGCACCCCGTTTACTACATACATTTTCTCATGTATATCTTTTAGATACCTTCTGTGTGGGATTAACTATGCAGTAACTGGATGATCAGTCTTACTGGGGGAAATATATTTTACCAGTTAAGGCACTATAGCTGAACTAATCATGGTTTTTTCCTACACTTAGATCAGACCATATTTAAGGGCATACCAGAGTGTTATATGGCAGCTATAATTTACACCAACCTGCCAAAACCAAACCAACCTGGTCAAAACCAGAGAGTATTTCACCGGGTTGACAAACCAGCTAAAACCGCTTATAACTGTCATTGCACAGGCTGACTGAATCCTGTCCTGGCCTAGTGTGCAACTGTTGTTTCAACTGGTACATTAATCATTCTGCCAACAATAAAATTAATGATGCAACATGCAAGTGGGTCAGATTGGGCTGATATATTGGTCCATCCTAATTCCTTTTGGTTTAGCACTTTCTTTTTCCTTGCCTCTGATTGGCCACCAAAGCAAGATGTGTTGGTAGGTTGATCTGTTTGGCCCTAAAGTATATACTGGTTTATATTACTGGGCACTCTTTTGAGAGATTGCAAAGTGTTATTTTCAGAAAACCTTGGGAGAGGTCATTAATATTGAGGAATGGCATTGTGTTTCTTTTCAGGGTATAGGCCTGCTATCCTCTCTTCTGAAGCGTATCGACCGACTCCTGCAATTCGACAAGTATGTTTTGCCCTAGTACTGTTGTTTATGTACTTGTACTCCTATCTTGGCAATTCCTTCTAACTGGCCTGAAATCTCCGTGCAGCTTTATGCCTGGTTACAATGGGGTTTTGACTGTCAGCTGTATTCGGGCCCTTGCACGTATAGCGGAGAGGGTATCATCCTCCATTTGCCTTGTAAGAACGATCCCTTTAATTGTCCTCCCTATATTTTCCCAGCGTAGGGGCTTCCTCCATATTGCAATCATGTGGTGCAACCTTTTGTTGCTGCAGGAACGTATTTGTGAATTGATCTCCCCTTTCCGTAACATGGATAAACCATGGAAAGTCCGAATAGAAGCTAGCAGGGTTCTTCTTGATCTCGAACTTCATCATAAAGGCGTAGATGCATCTCTCTTGTTGTTCTTGAAATATGCCGATGAAGAAAAATCTTTGCGAGGTTGGATTTTGTATAGTACTTTAGGTTTGTTTTTGTATGATTTGATTTTGTGACATGGAGTTATTGCAGGAGGCACAAAGTTGGCTGTTCATGTGTTGCGCATATGTCAAGCAAATATTGAATCTAACCTCACTGATCAGATAAAATTACCAACACTGGTTGGTCTCCTTCACTTGCTTGGTAGCAAAAAATCGTACAACAATGTTCTACTCCGCCACAATGTATTCTGCATTTTGCAAATTGCTGCTGGAAGGTTAGTAATTGTTAGTACTTGACACATTTTCTCATGTTCAACTGTTATATTGTGAGATGCAACCTTTGCATATAAGTTGGCACTACTGAAATGGGGGCAAAAGGAATGAAGTTTGTTTATTCAATATGCTTTTTAACTGCAAAGCTAACTGGCATATTGTTGAGGTGTGACAAGTAGTGTCTCTTTTGTTATGCTAAGTAGTGCATCATTCCTCTAAAAAAGTAGTGCCTGATCAATACTAATTGTGGCCTGCGTTTCCATTTTTTATTTGTGGTAATTAATCAGTATATATGGTTATTTAAAAAGAAATATGGAATGCTTTTCAGAAGTGTACTATTTCAATATTGGTATCGGTATCACCTAAAAAGTGGTATCACCGGACATGCTCTCCTCTTGCTAGATATAGTCTCTTCTAATGACACACAAAATCTGAAGTCATGGAACGTGACATAAAATATGTTTTGCTGTCTATTGTACCTTGTACTGATATGTTTTCCATTGCAGGCCTCCAACACTGTATGGAGTTCCAAAGTTTTCCGCCCCTTCTCCACTGGTCCAGGAGATATCTATCGATCAGCATACTAAAGCTGATTCCTCAGTTCCTCAACTATCTAGGCCTCAAGAACCTTCCACTAGCACTCCTAGTGTTCGTGAGGTTTTACCTACCACTGGACCTTCCAAAGAGGCTGACAATATATCTAACTGCAGCGAGAGAAGGAACGTTGTCAAAATCAGGGTTAGGCGTGCTGCATCTTCCAGTAAAGCAGATGGTGCTGCATCTTCCGTGAGTAAAGCAGATGGTGCTGATAACAAAGTTCATTCACATGGTGGAAGAAACGAAAACGAAGTAGGTCCTTGTAGTTCAATGTCGGTGGATGCCCCCATGGTTGGAGCGCCAAATGAGCCACTGAACACAAGTAATCATATCGAGGAGCAGAACTCATGTCATGACCGTGAATCAAGGATGTCTGCGAGCGTCAGCAATGCCAAACAGATGGACACACATGAGGTTTCCAAGGAACTACAGTGTACAGCCGACTCAAGGCTAGATGGTGCTGATTCAAGGCTAGATGCTGTTAAGGATCAGTTCTCTCCTGCCATTAATGTGCAGGAAAGCGTAGATAAGCCGAGCAGTCAGCTTGAAGGAGTGTCCACCAGCTATGTTGGAACCCAAGCTCCAGAATCTGTCAACGGGCTGGACTCTAAGGAGAAGAAGAGAAAGGACAAGAAAGATAAGAAGCGGAACCGAGACGAAAAACGAGACAAGAAAGATGACCCGGAGTATCTGGAGAAAAAGCGACTCAAGAAAGAGAAGAAAAAGATGGAGAAGGAGTTGGCCAGAAAGCAGAAGGAAGGCGCCCGTCTTTCTTCTCAGCAAGAAATAGTGAAACCTTCGTACTCGCAGGGTACTTTGGCAGCGACACCACCAGCTCCGGAGCAAAGCGCTGAACCCCAGGTTTCAAACAAGGATGCTGCTGCTGTAGATATTGCAAGGACACCACCGACCAAGAAAATAAAGATCAGATTCAAGCCCTTGAAGAAGATAAACTGATCCGAGTTGGAAGAAGTTCTGGATTGTCCTTACGCCACCATTTGTGAGGATTAATTGGTGTACAGTAGGAAAGAAACAGGCGAGCTGTAGGTTGTATGAGGAGTAGCCAGATTTTTTGTGAATGGCCCAATGTATCTTGTAAACAAATACCGCCCCAGTAATTTCTGGGAGTAATTCAGACCAAGTTCTAGGGAAACTTAGGGTGATGAATGAGAACGCACCATTCTGTGATTGCTCCAGGTTGGGTTTCCCCATCATGTATGATGGTCTGCTGTGGAGGCTTTCACTTGACGAAGGATGAGAAAATACTCTTCAGGCCCTTGAATGACAATTTTTTTTGTTGCTTGCATTAGGGTGTTGTGAATAATTTCTTAATTAGCACAGGAGTGTTGTGTTTTTGTGAAAAGAAACTCAAAAGGTGTAGTAAGGGCATGTACAATGGACTGTTAGCCTTTCCCTTAGAGTTGATGTATGAATTTTTTGTTGTTTTGGCAGAGAGAACGGAGAAAGAAGGTTGTCTAACGCTTATATGTGAACCAGTTAAAGATAGCGGTAGAGATAATATCCATTGTACAACATGTTTTTGTTGTCTCTTTTAGATAATATCCATTGAAAAGTGCACCTGAAGTTGTGTTGTGTATGTACACTGTACCATGTTTGGTTTTAGCTAAGAAAAGGATAATGAGAGTATGAGACGGGGCTCCTAAAGCTGACAAGTGACAAGTACAGAAGCAGCAACATCCAACGGGCCGGGCCCCCACATCGTTTTCGCACTCCACTCGCAGATCACGGACGAAGAAAACGTCGCTTCTAAACGAGCGGAGCGGAGCCGCCGCCGTCCGTGACAGGCCCGTATCATGGCACGGGTAGCAGCATTAGGTGAAGCCGACGCAACAAGCGCCGCCGCCGCCGCCGCCGTTGCCGCGGCGCGGGTGAGCAGGGGCGCCCCGGGGACGTGGAGGCGGGTGCGGAGGGCGGCGCAGGAGGCGGCGGCGCACGCGCTGCTGCTCTGCTTCACCGTCCTCCTCGCCCTCAAGCTCGACGGCATTTTCTTCCCCCGCTCCTGGTGGTGAGCTCACTGCTCCAATCCCCTTCCCTACTGCAAATATCTCGCGTTTGCCAGTTAGCAGTAGCTCGAAAGTTGGGCTGGAGGGCGTCATTTGTCGTCGTGTGTAGTTTAAATCTAGTGTAGTTGTCTGTGGTTTCATCTTGATGAAATGGAACCAGGGAGTACTATAGTTATATCTAGCATTCTTATTCCTTTGGTTGGGTGGCATGCTGCTGTTTCTGGACGTTTTATTTAGATTAATCGCTGAGGAAGACGAGAATAGAATAGGAAATAGCCCACGACCGACCTGTTACTGTTGGAAAGCTGCATTTCAATTTGGCCAGCAGATTCGTGTTTCTACGGTATGGCATATGGCCTATTGATACTGGTGGTTTGAAACGGAAAAAGGATGAGTACAATGGGGAAGTAGCATCGCGGTAATTTAAGTAAGGGAGAAACGACTGTTCTTAAAATGCGAGGAACCCTGTCGGCAGGGGCCCAATTTTCGTATCGGTGAATTGAGAAATTATTTGTTCAATTCAGTACTGTGTGTGTGTGTGTGTGTGTGTGTTCTGAACTCATATTCTCTGGAAACCAGCTAAAACCATGCATTTACTGTTGATCATCCAATTTTTTCCCCTCGTCTGATGGTGTGCTGCTCGCACGCATCAACTTCTAGTGTTGTACTGCATGGTTATTCATGGCACATGTGTAAGTGTCCACTGCCCAGAACTGGCAACTGGTCGTATAAATCATGCTCCAGCTATTTTTCAGATAAAACAAGCTTTCACATTCACAACCTAATTATACCCAGATGCTTAACAAATCCGCAGGGTGCTTTTCATCCCGTTGTGGTTGTTCCATGCTGTTGTTGCTCGGTATAGATTCACATTGCCTTCTCCAGCATTGCCTCAAAGTTACCAGGTGCGTTTGATTCTTTTGGTCCAAATTCATTCTTCCATTCTGAAGTTGAACTTGTTGGCAGCATGCTAATTAGAATATTAGACTTCACAGCGGATTCCATGCCATTCCATTGTTGCCACGCCTTTGCTAGTTGCGTTTGAGCTGCTTCTCTGTATTTACCTGGAAGGTAATAATGGTGAATCTAAAGCCTAGTATGTATTCTCCAAAAAAAAAAAACACAATTCAATTATATATGTCTTTCTTTATTATCACCTTCCAGCTGAATGTGCATTTGTCATCTGCAGGTCACGGTGAATCTTTTCTGGATTTAAAGCTCGTATTCCTTCCACTCTTGGCCTTGGAAATCATTACGCTGGTTGACAATTTTAGGTAAGTGGCAATTCCTCAGGGAAAAGCTACAAATGGTTTTGTATGTATCACTACTGGAAATTTACTACTCCCTCCGATCCATAGTAATTGTCGGGGATTTATTACACTTATTATGGATCAGAGGGATTACTAGAATCTATAGAAAAGTTAGTGTTTCTCTTTCATGTTATTCACTGACGTTTTGAACCCTGTACTTTAAACGCCTGTATGTCCAATCAACAGTAGTATAGTTAACTCGGTGGGCCCTCACTGTCCCTCCAAATCGACATCCCGTTAATGTGGACTAGTTTTTTTGATTAAATACTTGATCAAGGCATGCTATTGATGCACCCCACTTATCCAGTCAAGCTGAGCCACTGCCAATCATTGTCCATAAGTTAACATTTAGACCGTGTGAACTGCCTGGCTATACTAATAAGTGTGCAGATTTATGAACTTCAGTTCCATGCGTTGATAAAACAGTTTGACAAGCATTCCATACTGTATTGTTGTAACCTTTGCAGGATTTTAAAGCAATCTTCTGACTTCCTAGCCATGATAAGATTTTACTGTGATGCAAACTGATAGACTTTACTCAACAATACATTTTAATCAACAATAACCCAACCTGTACAGTGTTACTTTCATTGTCTCACATGTAGAAACTGATGTGCAATTGTGAAGAGAATACTTTTGAATTTAGCAATCACATGATAGTGAATTAGTGGTCGATCATTATCACTTGCATATTTGTTATTTGCTACTGTGTTGCTGAATACCTTTTATGGGATGCTAATTTCCATGCAATTTACTAAAGGGTGATGTGAACAAAATGACTGTAGCTTTTGAGCGAACAAAATTCACCGTTGTCAGGAAATATGTCGTAAAGAATACTTCAGCTATCATTTCCACTTGAGTGCATTATGATCATTGTTTTGCTGCGCTTCCTACATTTCACTCATTAGGACGTTTGGTGCTCTAATGCCTGGACACGGGGAAACAATCACTGATGAAGAGATTTGGGAGAGGCTTCCTGTAAGAATCCAGAGTACTCTTTGCACCTGCTGTTCCTTAACATTTCGATTGTGTTGGTTTGTTTGTCTACCATTAAATCGAATCAATAGGACCTATAAGCTTTCGAATATCAATTGTAAACTTTTGACCAGAAATGTTGTAAAAATGTTGCCTTTCCCAATAAGTGATATGTCTGCTAGGTCTAGTTCTATCAAGTAAATATATATTTTGTGGCAAAGGTGTCTCACATGGCTTTTCTTGGAGGCACTTGAACATGAAGTTCCCTCTAATCAACTGCACTTCTTTCCTGTTATTGATTCTTTGACTTATATATTAAAATTGAACCTTAAATTCCACCCTTTCATCATCTGTAACAATCCTCACCTTTCTTTCATTTGGGAGAATCTGCATACTGTAAAGGGTTAAAGAAGGCCAATCAATTTGTTGTTTATGTGTAGTTATGTGCTGCATGATTGAGCACATGACTACATTTAGATGTAAACCTACTTATATACACATACTGCACTGTATTTTAAGACACTAGATATCAGCAAGGGATGTCCAAAACTCTTGACATTGCTATAAGTCCTTCAATGTTGATTACTAAATGAATTTTATGTAGACTTAACCTTGATCATACTAACAACTTCATATTTCATTAGCACTTCTGGATTGCCATTTCCATGGTATTTCTACTAGCGGCTACTTCACTCATGCTTCTTAAATTATGCGGTAAGCTATACAAATACTATTGAGCATGTTGTAGTTGTGCTGTTGGAAATTATATATTTTCCCTTCGTTTACTACATTACATCTAAATATGTAGCTTTATGTACTTTGTTGCTACATTAGCACTGTCAATTTGTGAGGATAACTTGTTTACAAGTAGTAGCAATCGTAGTCAACCTTGGCTAAGAATTTGAAGCAGTTATCCATGTACCAGAATATCATAGTAACTTTTTGGCTTTTGAGTTGACCAAGTTATATTATATGCCACAGGTGATGCAGTTACTCTGGGATGGTGGGATTTATTCATCAACTTTGGGTAACAAATGCATTTCCACATTTTAAATCATGCTGTGATTCCATTGAACAGTTCTTGCTAATCGCTTGATGACAATTTTTTTGTGTGCAGAATATCCCAGTGCTTTGCTTTTCTTGTCTGCGCAAGGTGGTCCAATCCCATGGTCGGTATACAGCCAGTGCTTGGTACAGAAATAAATTATCTCACATGGACAGAGTGTGCAACACGAATATAAGTGCTCAATTATTCTGCAAAAGGAATTCTGATGTAGAAAACCATGTAATCTGCAGGATATTGGTGGCCCTGTACTGATAATTCCTATCCTGATTTTTCAAGTTCTTCTGTGTATGCGCTTAGAGGTTTGTTCAGTTACATTCTTCTAAATGCTTTGTTTCCTTCAAAATTTATTGGTAGCCACTGTCTTACCATCTTTCTTTGCTTTAACTTATGTTCAGTGGGATACCACATACAAATGTCTAATGTCTGAGCTGACATACCAACATCCTATGTATTATGTTCAGCACATAAATTGTGTGTGCCACATGTGAGCTGTCTATTTTCTGTGCAGGGTACTCCTTCTAATGCACGGTTTATCCCAGTCCGAGCTATTTTCTCACCTATACTTCTGCTACAACTGGTCGCTGCAATTTTTGCCGTTTGGAGATTCTCTGAAAGGCTTGTTATTAAATTACAAGATGGCATTACAAGTGAAAGATATATTTTTATCTCATCAAAGATCGATGAGTTGTTTATGCTGGTACAACATGGTTCAAGGTTTTACGTGCTCTCTATTTCCATTTTATTACCTCAGGCCTCTTTCTTCTTTCTGTAAACTGGAAGTTGCATATTTATCACTGGAGCTCAGATTTGATTCTCATTTAGTTAATTTCCACTACTGTTCAGGCTCATCGCGTGGTCCATTGATGAACATAGCAAAGAGGAACAAGCCCATTTATGCTATACAAATAACGTTGGGTATTCACTGCATAATTCTATCTAGTTCTATCTTGTATTCTTGTGTAGACATAATTAAGTACTTGTATGTAAGTCTATGAGAAGTTATAAAACATAATTAAGTAAATGATGCCCATGTTGAGGTCACTGCCATCTTAAAACAGAAGGATGGCGTAACATTTTTCTTATTGGTGCTGTGTTTCACCCTTTTTGGTAGAGGGAATGGGGTAGTGTGCTGCAGAAATGCATCTCGGTGCAAAGATAATGGTCTGGGTCTTGTTGAGTGTGGAGAGGAAAAACCAAGATAATCAGTGTCCAAAAGAACTTGCCATGTTGAGCCCACAACTGAATATGGAGAGTCCCATCTAATGTTAGATGATCCAAAATCTAAAAGACTAGTAAACTAATTTCTTGTTTGAGTGCAGTTCAATTGGGAACTACTTGAAGATAAATTAATTTGTTTCAACTGCGTGCTCATTCATTAACAAAAAAATCACCTATACATGTAAATCTTGAATTGTGTGTATTTAGGTAATAATATTGCTGATCACTTAACATTTAATACTTGACAAGGTAATCACTTCAGAAGCTTTATAAATGTGTCCAGGATAATTGAATTCTTCCATTGACTGGTCTTGTTATTTATCGGCATTTTGCAGGTATAGTACATTTTGCAGTTATCCACCAGAGATGGTAAAAGAGATGCCGAAGAAACTTCTTGTCAAAGAGGTTATGTTGTTATATGCTCTGCGCTATCTTATTTGTTAACATGGGACTAGGCGTTTTGGCACCCAGGAGCATATGCTCCTGGGTTTTTGAAATGTGAAAAGTGATTTTTCGTGCTAATTAGTCCTGTATACTTTCAGGTACAGAGACTTCAGTTAGCATTAGGAGAGCAAAGCAAGGTGGCAAAGCTTAGCCAACAGCGGTGTGAGAGGCTAAAGAATGTATACATTTTACCTTTTATTTTCTTTAATGGACAAATACATACAGCTTAAGAGTATCTATCAGGAGCTCCTCCGGTTTGTCGGCGTGCTGCAACTTCTAGCATTGTCTTGATTTGCATTTTGGAACGATTATTAAGTTTAATCACTTTGTGATATGACTGGGCGAGAATGTTGTCATAATAAAAATGTTAAAGCATTTTGTGAACTAATAATTGTGATAATTTTTGCGTGAACACAGGAACGAATCTTATGTCGAATTTGCTTTGAGTGGGACATCTGCATTGTTCTCCGTCCATGCCGCCATCATGTTCTATGCGAGTAAGTTTCTCTTCACTGTGACATCCTCTTTATGTTTACCGGTCATTTTCTGGAACTTATGGAAGTAAATATTGGTACATCTTTTTGTCACATGATGGTGGTAGGCTTTGTTATTTATCTTTGAGTGCAGTTTCAGAGTTCCATTTTTGTTTCTCTTGCAGACCCTGCTCTAGCAAATGCCAGTCATGCCCGATTTGTCGAGTGCCTATTGAGAGCAAGTTACTTGTTAATGATGCAGCAAATTCAGCTGAGCCATTAAGTGACATAGTTTAGAAGTTCACAGGTTGACTGTAGCTCTAGAATAGTCACATCTAGAGTCAGGAAAGGTGAGCACCGATTCCGAGTAGAGGAAGACAAACTATTTTGTCCATGAAATTCAAAGGAAAGACAGAATATGTCTCGTGTCAGAACGTAGCACAAGTATATCAAGATCCGTGCCGCACAATCCCTCTTCAGTGATATGACAGGATGGAAGTGCCCGAGTGTTTGGATTCTCACCCATATATGGTGGCAACATGAATAACCACTTGAATCAATTAACCTGGCCAGTTCTTCAAACAGCTAACACGGGACATGAGGCTGTTAACTGCTGTTCTTTAGAGTCGAAAAAACTCATCTTATTCTACTTTGACAAGTTCAACAGTTCGTGCAGCTATGTTGCGACATGTATGCTACCTGGCTAGTTCTTCAAAAATAGTGCTGCTTAATACTAGCTGACAAGGGCCTTCAGGTTTATAACTGTTCTTTAGTGTCGAAAACACTGTTCATTCTACCTTGACACGATTGTCGGTTCTTGCAGTTAAGAGGACACTCGTTTTAGTGTTTAGTTACACATTTTTGTAAACAACCATCTTTTGATATACCTTCATTGTACATTTATAGATGAGAGGCAGTGCAATCATGTCTTCCATTTGCATCCCAGTTTTCATCTGAAGTTTCAACTGCATGAAAAGCTTCCGTCCTTGGTCCTGTCAAATGATGAGCGTGCATCCATCCATCGTTGGCGCGTGCTTGTCGATCGACCTCATGCGCCGACCCTTTCTCTTGCGCACCGGAAAGATTGAACTTTGCAGTACGAGATTGGTGCAGAAGTCAACATTTGTGGCTAGCCATGGCCTCTCATCGCTCCCGTCAGGTTGCCATGATTTAGCATGTCCTGTGGCCTACAGCGCCCTGTTCTTTGCAATTGCTTTGCCAAGAGGTCGCCAGGTGCATTGCTCCGCGTGACACAAGGACGGGCTGTTCCACTCGTGTGATGCTTATCCGTGTTGCTTTCATGCATTCAGGTAGGTCGCCTTTGTTCGTTGCTGTAGATTTGCTTTTGCTGCCTCTGTCTTTATGTGATGATGCAGATGGTGCCAGACCGTGACGGCAACTCTTTTGTACCGCCGCAAGCTGGTGGCATCCAATTCAGCAATGTAGTAGTACTACATGTTTTTTGTTTGCCTTGACTTGATGGTTGACTTCAAGTCAGTCTTGGGGTTAGTCTACTTAATTGCAACCCCAAGACGCCGAGGATGAAAGGACTTTAGCAGGTGTGGTTTGAGAATATCACATCCTACTCATAGCTGCAGAGGATTCGGTAATGGATGACATGTAATATCAATCTCTGTCGATTCGATCTGCCACGGTAAACTTAAACAGCGTGAAGCCATTGTCGTTCTCTTACAAGCATGGGAAAATTTTAGTCAGCCATTTACTTTCAGAAGAATTACACCAGTTCCAAAAGGAAAGAGGCCCAATACATGAACTTTTACACTGAACTACTGAAGCAAGGTCGGCTCCAACCAGGAAAGTAAAGAACTCAGTGGAGTTAACAACAAAGCCTCCCCACTATCGTGCTCATAGCCCACGAGCCACTAGAGGGGCCATGCCAAAAAAAAAAAAAAAACACTGAGGTACTCCACATCATAGATGTCACGCAAAATTCCAAGAAAACACTACATCAGAGATGCTACTCCCCCGTCCCAAAATATAAGACGCCCAAGATTAGTTAAAAGTCAAACCTTGCTACTTTGATAAAAAAGGAAAAAATCCATATCTATAATATTGAATGGATACTTTGAGAAAATATATTTTATGATGAATCTATTGATATTGATTTAGTATCGTAGATGTTTATAATTTTTTTAATAAAATTGATCATAGTTAGAAGACGTTAACTTTTAACTAACCTTAGGCGCCTTATATTTTTGTACATGGGTAAAATCATGACACAAAATCTCGTGACACACAATACTGATTCTTCCAACTTAGCGTTAATCTGCCTCTCGAACTAAAGTTTTTTTCAAGGTCACCTATGCACTGACTGTTTCTTGTCAAAAAAAAAAGTGAGAAAAATGTCAAGTGAGAGGTCCAAGAGGAAAGAACCTAGAGGTGTGGCTAGTAGCTTCTTGATGTAGCCCCGGGTACGGTGATGGTGGGCTTGGCACATTGTCGGAGTATACACCCTAGTAGGGGTGTAAACGGATCGGATCGAATTGTATTATGCTCGTGTCTTTTATCATATTTTTTTCTCGAATTTAAATCAAAGGCGATATTGACCGGTTGTGGATTTGAATGTGGATATACTAGACACATGTGACTTAAATCAAAAATGGCGCGGAATTGGACCCCTAACGAAAATAATCGGATAAATACTCTCATGGGCAAATAACTATAATTCCAACAAAACTTGAGAGGATTTTAACCTTTCATCTTTGCACGAGTTAAGTAGTTAAGAAAATAGAGACACAATTTAGTTTAAAACATGGTATAAATATAAAATAAATAGTTCAATCATGTGGTAAAAAATTAGAGCTAGACACGCATGCTGGCGAAATGAACTCGTTAACTCAACTATTGACTCTGTGAGATTGGCCTTGGTTTTGACTCGAAAATCAGATTATTCGATTTAAAACATTTGGATAATCCAACTTAGTTTTCGGATAATCTACGTCTGCATGCTACTTTGCTATACCATATCTTATATCGTATTTAGGCACCATTTCAGAATCGAGTATTCTTATCCGCCAGATTTCTTAAAATCGGATATGAATATCTTGAAGCGGATTCGAAAAATTATTGGATCCATTTATAGTCTTCACCCTACTAATTAACTATCGATACCCCCAAGTCAGAAAAAGAAAAAAACTGTCGATACCCTTCTAAGCTAGCGTTGCCTTAACGACGACTACTCTCTAGATACCCAACTTTGGGGTACAATAACTTTGCACAATTGAGTGTGAATTCGTGGCAAGAGGTGGCGATGGAGGTCCAGGCGCGCGTGCCGTCGTTCGCGTCGATCGATCGGTTCGTCTGCAACTCTCTGTACTACACACGGTACGGTTCGTCTCCTAGCCGCTGCTTAGCTTCCACCATCCCTAGCTAGCTAACATCTTGGATCTCGGCGCCGTCTGGCGGAGAGAATCGCTCGATCTTCGGTACGCTTTACGTCCAGGCGCATTTCGTAGCTACACCACCGGCCGGCCACACGGATTGTATCAGACGAGGCGCCCGCGCACTAACCGCGCGCAGGTGCAGAGAACCAGATCGTGCGAGAGCTAGCTGCCTCTGGATGCTAACACCACGATTCCACGAAGGTGCATTGAACCCATGTACACAGTACGTACTTGCGACTTTCATGGTAAAGAATCGTTCGCTCTGTTAAGCTATACATAAAAAATGGTGCCTTGCAAAGCAATAGACCTGATGTTGAGGATGGTGTGTGGTTTGGACTTTGGAGTCTCACTGCTAATAAGAGGTTTTCCACAGTCCATGGTTTTCCACAAAATCGATGTATCAGTGCTTGGAAAACGATCTAGATGGGGCCAATAGTAAGTGGATTTGGAAGGCGTTTCCCTCTTAAAATCAAAATATTCTTGTGGCAAGTCATTAGAATTAAATGCTATTCTCACCCGTGATAATTTGAAAAAAGGAAGTGGCAGGGCTCTGAGCTGTGCTCCTTTTGTGGTTGTAAGGAAAATGCCCCACATTTGTTTTTCTCCTGCTCTCATGCGAAAGTTGTGTGGGGTGTGGTAGGCAATGCTCTTAAAACTGCAACTTTCCCAAATTCCTTGTGGCAATGTATTACTTGATTTCATGTTTATTTCCCACATGGTAAAAGGTTTCATATGTTGATTTTGGCAGCGGCTTGCTGGGCAATATGGAATGTTCGGAATTTGATAACCTTTGAAAAAAGGTGGTGAGGTCTCCTATGGTAACCATCTTCTCTATGTGCTCGTTTCTTCGTTATTGGGCAGGTTTATATGGAGCTGATGACGAGATGTTGATCAAAGGGGGTGCTGAGCAGTTGATGTACAAGGCGTCAGAGCTTATGGGGTTCCAGAAAACGATGGCTGTTGATGGACTGGCGCACCCGGCTTCTGTTGTTCCAGGAAGGTTAATGATCATGGAAGGCTAAAGGGATGTGTGTTGCTGATGCGTGCTACTGTCTTCTTTGTTTTGTGGCTTTTTTGGTTGATCGATGGTCGTGACTATTGTTGAGAAGACTGGATGTTCCGTAGTAGTTTAGGGGTAGGTTTTTTGCCCTGTGGTATGGTCTTGATGCCGAGGGCATGCAGCTGGTTTTCCTACCAAAATAATTTCTCTTCTTTCATGTGTTCCTTTGAATTACTGTTGGTGCACATAACTGAAGACATTTGTATTTCCATTGAGCAATTAATGGAAAGGGGAGGAAATCCCAGTTGGAAAAAAATGACCGCGGAGTGGATCGGAAAGAGAGAGGAAATATGCGTGATTTGATGTATGTATAGCTCTTGTTGCTCCGCTTGTTAAAGATGGTAATTTTACCCATGAACATGGGTACCTGCAGGTACTCTAGCCATATAAATTGGGTATGTGCATATTTTGATATCTATAGGTACCACCGGTACCACCCATATACCTTACCCATCAATTTATGTGTAGGGCATGTGTACAGAGCGTGACTGAAATATTAGTATGGACCAAATTGTTAACTCTTGGTGGTAGTATACAAATATCCTTAATGGGCCATTATTTAGAAGATCTCTGGGTATGATAAAAACAATTTTCACTTTGCGAAGACTTGGCCACCATCCGGGTTGGCCTCCATGACACGCCACCAGTCCACACAGGTATACACATATCCTATCCATCACGACCTGATATGTGAGCCTTCGAGTTCTTGATCCACCAACCCTTCCCCTCACGCTGACAATGCCCCTCTATATCCACTCCATTCTCTATTTTTTAAGCCCAGCATGCAGGTGGTGGAAAAGGAGAACACAATTTTTTTGATGCGCCGACGCACGGTAGACTATGAACTATTGTGTGATATTGATCTACCCAATTAATGATTCCCAATGGTAAAACAATTATATCCATGGATAACATTTTGTATCACGAGTTATATGAATATGGGTATGATATTGCTCTATCAGAAGCGGAGCTAAATAAACGGTGGCTAGGGTCCAATCAAACAATAACACAAACCTCTACTCCTTAATTCGTTGCTATTTTTAGCTGGATCACCGGTAACACAGACTTTTTTAGTTGGATCATTCTTTATGCACCGTAGCTATAAGGGATTGTGCCATGGGGCGCTGGCCGCCTCCATATCTTGTCTATACCCTATCCATTGTCATCTTACTGCTAGTACATCTACGTGCAAGCATGCATATCCGTTAATTCAGCTTGCAAGGAAGACGGAAAGGGAATTGAAAGAGACAACTCAAAGCTCGATCTCATGCGTTTGTTGTCCACGACAAGCTAAGAACACTGCTACAATAGGGCATCCACTATGCCGTGTGTACATATGTATAGTCGGCGTGTAGCCGCTTTGCTTTCCATACGTTGCCGTACGTTTTGGGGTTTTGGCCTTCGATCGATCATGTGCATGACCCAGTCGATAGATACTCGTCACTCGCCGGTGGCCGCCGCCCATCCGTGCCAAGTCGCTCCCGAACGGCTGCTAGCTAGGCCGCAAAGCCGCCTGCTTTATTTCCCTTACGTGTGTGGCCGTTGCAAGTGCCAGCCGAACCCTCATCTAAGCTTGAAGCCGCACTGGCCATAGCTAGGCAGGCACTGTAGCCTGGGTGTAGGGGTTGAAGGTTCTTGATTCTTGTTCTAGGGTTCCCAGCCATTTCTCGATCTTCCTTTGCAACGACCAGTGTACTGTGGAAATGCACTCAAGGGGAAAGGGGGAAAACACGACCAGTGTACTGTGCTGCACGTGTGCGTACGTACTTTACGCACGTCTGCATGCAGGCGCGGAAAGAAGACGTACGAGATGCATCGGCCGATCCAGGACGCTTTAGTTTTCCATCCAGACAAATCAGGGTGTTCTTTATCCTAAATGGTTCCTTTCTAAACCTTAGACCATTTTCAGCGCATTCTAAAATTTTAATATTTTATTGTTCTTTTTGGTCACGCCATGGAAGATGGCTTAACTGAAATAAAAGAAATGCCAATTTGGTTGGCAAGTTTCTTCAAAATTTGTTCTTAAAATTGTTGTGAAATGTATATGTGGATTGCCTAGCCCTTTCCATCAGTTCGGACTTTTGGTTCAAGTGGCTAGTGCATGAAGCTTAACATGGTATCAGAGCCCAGGTCTCGAGTTTAAATCCTGGCTTTCACATGGTTTTTGCAATTAATCCTAAAAATTGTTGTTGTCCCCCGGTTTTCGCAGTTAAGCCTAAAAATTGCTATTGTCCCCTCTTTAGCCACCGCTGATGCCCTGTTTCGGTGTGCTCTTCTTCTTTCACGTGTTGACTTTCTCTTCTCCCGTCACACGCGAGTGGGGGTGTTGTGAAATGTATATGTGGATTGCCTAGCCCTTTCCATCAGTTCGGACTTTTGGTTCAAGTGGCTAGTGCATGAAGCTTAACATGGTATCAGAGCCCAGGTCTCGAGTTTAAATCCTGGCTTTCACATGGTTTTTGCAATTAAGCCTAAAAATTGTTGTTGTCCCCCGGTTTTCGCAATTAAGCCTAAAAATTGCTATTGTCCCCTCTTTAGCCACCGCTGATGCCCTGTTTCGGTGTGCTCTTCTTCTTTCACGTGTTGACTTTCTCTTCTCCCGTCACACGCGAGTGGGGGTGTTGTGAAATGTATATGTGGATTGCCTAGCCCTTTCCATCAGTTCGGACTTTTGGTTCAAGTGGCTAGTGCATGAAGCTTAACAAAAATTACTAAGTCATTTGAGTCTAGCCATTCCAAATAGCGTGACCTACCCGTGTTTTCTCACCCAGAGGGAGGGTTCGAAAACACATAGATGGTCCAAGATCTTTGCAAACTAGCCAACCTAAATGACGTGACCTAACTGATTTTGGGACAAAAACGGCTAAGTCATTTCAGTCTAGAAAGTCCTACTAGAGTGTCATGTATTTCAGTTAAGCCATCAGGCATGTCGTGACTAAGGACCATAGAAGTTTTAAAATTTTAGGAGGAGCCAAGAGTGATCTAAAGTTTGAAAAAAGACCATTTAGGTAAAAAAAATATAAATAATCCTAGTTTCACTCTCGTGTAAATAGTGCGCGCAACATGAGAAAAAAAAAGAGCGCGCAACAGGAGAAATTTAGTAATGAACATGTGAGATATGCTCCTGCCACCCGTAAAAATATTTTAAAATGTTAATAAAATCATTTTTGGGAGTACATAGTAATATTATATTTGCGCATAACAAATTTTAATCAACTTTTCTGTGTACTACGCAAGAAGGCAAAACAAATGTCTTGTGAAAAGCGTTTTTAGCATAAAAATTATCTTTTTTTTACACATAGTATGAAAATATTGGTTACTTGTGAAACGACTTTGGGATCACACATAGAATGCCCAAAACTTACGAGCGAATATTTTTCTCTATGTTTTTTTTACATTTGGAGCTGCCTACTAATTGCCTTTGAAAAAACGGGAGAACCTGGGTACCAAAATGCCTCTCCTTCATGTTATGGGGCCGGGACGAGGCGTTTGACGAGACGGTCTTAGCTAGGGCCCTACGTCCTCGGTTCTTGCGCCTCAAAGCCATTGATATGAATCTCTAGTTCCTTCAACTGCAAGAACTTGGGGCTTGGGCATGGTTCCTTGCGGCTGAGCAGTTCATGGGTAAATTGCTAGGCAGACTAGTCGGTCCGCATCAAGGTGTGCAAGCGGGACTGCCGATGCATACATGGCTCTGGTGGCGGTTGGATCCATCAAAGATGGCACCCGTTGGCATCGTAACCTTATTGAAGACGTCAGTGATGAAATTCGGGCTCATGCCCAAATGATCCCAGGGAAACCCTAGATCCTATTTCCAAGTTGGATGTTGGGCGAGCCTAGTGTTATTCTCCTCCTTGGGGGACACGTGTGGGACTTGTGGGAGTAGTGACAGTGGCAGATGGTTGTATTCAACGAGGTGGCGCAAAGTAGCATCTACCGCATCGATGAAGGCGGGTCTGAGCGGTAGATGCACCACGATCGACGAGCACAGGACTGTGGCGCTGTCGTGGCAGCGTCAATGGCAGGTAAGGCGAGGGTTATGCGAATCTCTCCTCTGAAGATGTGTTGATGGTACAATGGCGTTGGCGGCTTCTGAAGCGTGTGCATGCGGTACACATTGATGGTATGCTGGATTAGATGTATACTCCCGGCTCGCTATCGGGTGACTAGGTGATTCCCCGGATCTAGCTGGTGGGTTGTTGTTGTGTGTCTAGGGCACAAGGCTCTGATGACATGATCTCTCCCATTGTTGGGTTTGATAGTGGTTTTATGTTGTTTGATGTATACCCTTGTCAGACATTTGTCATGTAAATAAATAATAGAAGATTTATGCATCTTTTCTATGTGGAAACTGGGTCTCAAACTCCTCTTGAAAAAAGCTTGGCTAGCCTATTTGAGGTGCGCGATTGGTCGGTCCAGCAGTGGCGGCCTGCGGAAACGGAAAGACAAGAGCAAGAAACAACGGAAAGCTACACGTTAATCATCCTCATCTCGTCGCTGCACTTTTAACCTATCTGAACTTAATTTGAAGCCACATAGTACATCCGTACTTGAGCCTAATTAGCTACGTGTACGAGAGAGATTGGGCTTTTCTGGGGTTTGAACACTGGATATTTAAAGTCGCAGCAAGCATATATGCACGAGCTCTAGGCCGGGATCGACGAGACAGCGATCGATGGAGAGCTACCGCTAGCTAGCAACAGGACAACGACGATCGACGCAGTAATTAAGTACCACAGCACGAGAGGAGAGGAGGCAACCTAGGAGAAAAACAAATGCACCTCTATTCAAAGCCTGGGAAAGTTTGTGGACTTGTATTCAGAAGTTAACACGAGTGAGATTCTCCCGGGGCCGGCCCCGGCCGTCAAATGACGACTCAGGGTACGGGCCATGTCGATCGCCTGACGGAGAACGACAGGGTACGGCCACTCACACACCGATCAATCGCGCGCGCGCGCGCATGCTGCAGCTCTAGCTCCGTCGATCGCAGGGTGTGCGCCATGCATGCTCTGCATGCATGTATGGCCGGTGGTACGTGGGGCCCTACGCCGCGCGCGCCAGCAGGGGCAGCGGCGGCGGCGGGAACGCCGGCCGGCCGGGCCAGCGGGAGCTGCTTCTGCCCGGCAGGAATGAGTGACAGGATGTTACTTTCAAAGACGGCATTGACTAATATGCGTGGAAATACAATGCCTAGTTCGATTTCTTGAATCTATGTGGAGTGGTACGTATTAGTTTAATCTTGTCTTGGGCTGGTTAATGTTGATTGGAGGATCAGATCAGTCCAATGTCGATGTAGACGTGAACACATGCGCGTGTGGCAGGGGTGCATGCATAGAGATATATGCCATGCGATGAACAAATCACACTAGCTAGCATGGAATATAAGTACTAGCATTGCGCTAGCCCGTTTGCAATGAAAAACCACACAAAATGAAGGACTTAGGCTTTCGATCGTATGGTATTCTGGGAATAGCCTTGGTGTCGTGGGACAGTTGTGTGCTACCATGTAGAGCAGGGAAACTTCGATGCGCAACTAGTTTTAGGTGAAATTTTTTTTTTGACACTTCCAAGTTTTTAAAAGAATACAAACTAAAATTATGGACCTACATTGTATTGTATCTTGTGCATCTTTAAAGTTTCATTAAAAAATATGACCATATGTGTAAATAGTACATGACATTATTATTCACTTATCTCTTCTCCTTTTTGCACATGTCACATATGATCATATTTTGAAACAATTTTTTTGGCAGCGGCACCTAGCACTGTGCTGCCGTAATTAATGAAGCCATCTGCTTCCAGCGCTGACCCTCAATAGGTCCTTCCAATGGCTTTTCTTTGCGTGGACGTAGAGCAAGAAACCGGGGGATTCGCCCAATCTTCTTCTTTACTTGGCCTTCAGGTGAGCCAGCGGCTCGTGGAAGAAACCACCGTAGCTCAGTTCACTGAGGGGCGGACGAGCACACTAGTGGAAAACGGGCTTCAGTCCCGGTCCATTTGCGCCATCAGTTCCGGTTTTCGAACCGGGACCAACCAGGCAGGACTAAAGGGTCCACCCTTTAGTCCCGGTTCAAATATGCACCAGGACCAAATGCCCCGCCACGTTGTGCGGCCAGGGGGCTCGTGGTGAAGGACCTTTGGTCCCGGTTCGAGATACGAACCGGGACTGGAGGGTCCCTACCGCGGCAGAGAAAATGGTTGTTTCTCTGCCCCGACAGAGGTTTATGGTGGAGCAGCTTTTCTCCGCCGCGGCAGAGAAACTGGCCGTTGCTCTGCCGCGGCAGAGTTTCAGGATTCTATATTATTCATTCAATTCTGCAATGCATACATCATTCAAGAAACCACAAACATCGTCATGTATATATAGACGTCGTCATGAAATACAGTACAAGTAATGCATGTTTACATATAAAGTCGGACCTCTTTAATATATCTACCTCATATGCCTATCTCATGTCGGTTATGAACTCCCGATAGTGTTCTCTAGTTCGGCCTATGGCCTCGGTAAGAAAGAATCACACGAGTTCCTTTTGAATTGCTCCTATGCGATCCTCCGTTAGGAGAGAGTCCCGCAGGCGTATCATCTATATTAAAAAAGGAGATTAATATATATGAATGGAACTCAATACAATTGATGGTAATAAACTAAGATTAATTGTGAAATATTGTTCACGTACACGAGTGGCGTGTATAGCATACTTCGCATCCCTGTGACAGGCCATCTGACGAATGAACTCGCAGACGTAGTATCCACATAAGTTATTCCCGGATTCCTGCTTCAAACATTTTACGAAAAAATAGTTCGATCAAACTAATAATCAAGCATCGTATTGAAACAAAATATCAAAGAGATTCACGGATATAGCTATATATATAGTACTACTTACAGGGTAATCTTTAAATGTAAGTTCCGGTTTCCATTTACCCGGAACAGTATTGATGAACCGTTGCCAAGCCCTGCCTGGCAAAGAAAAAAATGAGTAAATGAGTTATTGATTAGTTCATGATATCGTCGAATGAGAACAGATGAAGATGCCGATACGAAATTGATTGAAATTTACCTCTGGAGCAGGGAAGCCATGTTTGCCCATTCCGCATGTTCTTTACGTTTCGAGTCCATGACAAGTACGACTCCTTTCTTAAGCTCAGTGATTAGGAAAATAAAGTGGAAGCTGCACAAGCATAGCTCAATGATTAAGAGAATAAAGTGGAAGCTGCACAAACATAATGTATGTTATAACACTCACTTGAAGTTGTAAGGAAAGAATATATCCTCTTTGTTTGCTTGCTTCTGTAAAAACATTAGCATGTTGTCCTCTGTGTTCTTGGCGTAGTTTCAAACTGTAACTTCATGAACGGTGTTTGGGTCAATGATCCCCATGTCATAGAGCTTGCCTCTTTTGCATTCGAGCTTCTTCATTCTGCATAGTATATAGCGTACAAAAAGAATATAGGGTAGGTCTTTGGTCCCGGTTTGTAATACAAACCAGGACTAAAGGATTTTGGGGCCTGACAAGGTATCGACTTATCAATGCCTACGGATTGTAGACTAAGGTTTTAGTAGGAAGTAGAGGGCAAGTAGATCTCGAGGGGTGAGTCCCTGTAATCGTTGCGCTGCTCACCACTCTTTTGATAATCATCCCGACTATTACCTCCGCTGTTTCCTCGAAAACCAGCCGATATTTGGCCGGGAGCGTCATAATCTGAGAACTGGTGAGAAAATCGCCGTCTATTTTGAATGTTTCGATTGCGCTCATCCTCAGGCGACCTATGCCGTTTGTTGTGAACATCATCTTCTCCATCTGCCCAGCAATTTGCTATTTCCATGAGTGCTGCTATTGTTTTCGGGTTAGTTCTTCCCAAATCCTCGACGAAGTCTTTCCTTTGGATTCCAGCAACAAACGCATCTATTGCTCTCTCGTCAGATATGTTTTCTGCCGAGTTTTTGATGATGTTCCACCTCTGGATATACGTCCTCATTGGTTCATCATACTTTTGTCTGCAGGCCCTTAGTTGCTCCAATGACGCGGGTTTCTTGCACGTGGATAGGAAATTCTTCACAAATATATCCTCGAAATTTTCCCAGCTGTCGATGGAACCAGGCGGCAGCTTTTTTATCTGTGACCGTGCTGCTCCACTCAAGTGCACCTGGATGCTTTGCATTGCCGTTGCTTTAGTTTCACCCGTCAATTTCACCGTCTCCAGGTAGTCGACTAACCAGTCCTCAGGATCTTGCAGGCCGTCGAACTTCTTGTAATTGTCGGGTAATTTAAACCCCGATGGGACCCGAGTTTTACGAACTCGCCGGGTGAAGCAGGGGAGCCCGCACATATCCTCCTCATTGACCTATGGTGAGTATCGACATTCTCTTCTTTCTTGCCGCGCTCTGTCGACCCTTGCCTGCATCGCTGTATCTCTTGCACCGCTCGTTCTCGGAGGGTCTTGCACTACTACTGTAGGTCGTGGACTATTTTGCCTTGGAGTGCCTTCGGGAGGTGTGCTTGTACTAGCAAACACTGTTCCCATGGCTCCAACTCCTGCCATGGCCATATTGTACAATGCTTCTCTTGGATCTCCGGGAGGTGGCCTGGACGCCAGGATGAAAGCCTGGGTCGCCATATATCCAGCTTCTGGTGTCTTGAGAATAATATTTCCCCTTGTGTATATCGACATAAAGGACATGTCGAGGTTTTGGACTAGATTCTCCCTCTCGGCTTCAGGTATATGCTGCAACCGAGACCTCCCCCTATTGCGAGCTGCTCTATGACTATCTCCTCCCGAAGTACCTGATTGTCGACTCAGCTCAGCTCTTCGCCTGCTCGACTCGGAAGCTGCGGCTCTCCTCCTGTCAAGCTCGGCTTTCTGTTTTTCGAGTTCTCGTCCAGCACGGGCGAGTCTATATTGGTATGTTTGCAACTCTTCAGCTGTGGCAGTCGTAGTCATCGGCTCCGTGCCATCAATGGATTTTGTAGCTCTTTCCCAAGCCGCTTGCGGAAGTTGCACCATCTGTCACGTTGCAGGTCCGACATACTTGGTGCCTAAACCTCGCATGAGATCAGCGTGATCGATGTATGGATTTCCCGCATCATCGAAAGCCTCTGATGTCTCCTCCTGTGGGCGACTTGTTTCCCCAATTACATAGACTTGATGGTATTTTGGAGTTTGACTTTCGTCGGGGTTGGTGACACCGTCGCATAGATCGGCGAAGACCTCCCTAACAGAAGTAGATTTGTCGATGAAATCGAAGCTGTCGACGCTGTCTGAGTCGCTGCTTATATTGGAGTCCGCAGACGACTCGAAGGACATGCTGCCAAAGATCTTGACGAGTTCTCCGCTTGTCGCAGTATTGACGAAGCGTGGCGGTGAGATCTCCTCATCGCCCGTCTCGAACGATGACGATGATTCCGAAAGATCGGAGTCGGCCACCGACGATCCCGACGAAACTGGAACCTCGAGACGATGTGATCCCTCTTTCCCGACGCGGAAGTGGAACCTCCCGAACGTCATCTCCATAGGCTCCTCCAGATACGCATATGCATCCACACGGGAGGAGGGTGGGGAACAAAATAGACTAGACCAGTTTCGATCTGTTTACCTCTGTCCATCGTGTTGCTTGCCACCGAAGATGTCGATGATGTTGAGCGTGCCATCGAGATCAGCTCCTTGTCGCCTCTAATTCCCACAGACGGCGCCAATTGACAAGGTATCGACTTGTCAATGCCTACGGATTGTAGACTAGGGTTTTAGTAGGAAGTAGAGGGCAAGTAGATCTCGAGGGTTCAGCTGGAAAAGTACCCGACTACTAGAAAACTAGGGTTGTGTTGACAATGAAATCGATCCTCTCTTTCTCCTTCGACTCCCCCTTATATAGGAGGTGGAGCCAAAGGTTTCGTGATGTACAAGTTACAAAGTCCGGGAGACTCTTTGAGTTCGTCCCGTAATAGATACAAGTCATTATTCCTAATACAACTCTATCTTTCCAAACTATCTCTTAACTGGGCTTCCGGGCTTCATAAACTTCGGGTCGTGGGCTTTCAGTAAACCCCGGGTACCATCTTCGATAGGCCCATTGGGGATGCCTATGTCAGGGCCTGACACGCCCTGCCATACTCTGCCGTACTGGACCCGGTTAGTTTTAAAACCGGGACTATTGCTCCCAGGGGTGCTGGACGAAACGGCTGTTCTCTACTAGTGGCAGTGACCGCTCATCTGTCCTCGGTAGTCGTGGTTGCTTGTTGCCGGGGTGATGAGGACAAGGAGGCAGTGGCGGATCTAGGAATTGGAGGCAGGGTGGTCATCTTTCAATTTTTTTTGACAAAAATAGGGAAATGTCAACATATTAGCATATAATTTAACAATAACACTATGATCTTACAAATAAGTAATAATTCATGATTAAATATGAATTTTACATAAAATGGGCGTACATGGCTACATACCTTCAAAAGCTCCAAGAAGAGTATCTCTCTTATAATTACTTTACATAAATTAGGGGAAGGGAAGGGGAGGTGCTAGGAGGTGAGCGGTGGGACTTGATGGGAACTGGAAGCTTCAGGGGAGAAGATCGACGGCGCAAGATGGCGTGCTGGTGGCGGCCGGAGGTTGGACTGACCGGCGATGGCGTGAGGCGAGCAGACGGTGTCGGGTTGCTCGTCGCTCAGGTCGAAAAAAGGAAGCGAATGGGAGCCAGAACGACGAGCGTGCTCATGTCGTGGTGGTCGCTGGGCCGTGAGGGTCGGACACGGCCACTTGGGCATTCTTTTTTCTCCTATATCCTATTTGGGTCGGAATGAAATCCCAGGGTGGTCCATGGACCACCCTAGCCACCCTATAGATCCTCCAATGCAAGGAGGAGGCATTTTGGGGCATCCAGGAGTATCTCCCTGCTCGCGGAGCTAGGGAGCCGTTCCCAGCTCGGGTTTTAAACCGCGACCCTAGACTATGACCTGTGTGTCATCTTCCTTCGTGGGCCTCATCTCATCGAGGTCATAGAGAGGCAATGTCGGGCCAACAGGAGCATTCTTTGGTTCCCATTGAAGACCTGAATAAGCCTCCAGCTCAGCCAGAGACTAGGGCCATCGGTGATGTCCCTAAGGTCATCTCCTCCCTTTCCCTTGATGAACCACCTTCTGCTTCTAGAGGTAAACCTTTGGGTGGTGCTGCCGGACGCTCGGGGACTCCCCCTATCCAAGGTGCTAGTGGGAGAGAATGCTTCCGAGAAGCGTGTCCTCGACTCCGTCGGGATAAACGAGGAGCTGGCGAGAGCTCCCGAGGTTTGGCCGGGGAACATGTGGAATCGTGTCAGCATGCTGCACCGATCCTAACCTCCCATACTCTCGCCAAGGCAAAAAAATTCCTTATCGTCCTAGTTGCATGGGTTGGGAGGAGGCACTTTCGGGCATCCATGGGTGCTAAGAGTCCCTCACTCGGGTTGTTTGCCTGGGGCTCTCAACAATGGCCGTTAAGCCATCTTCGACCGTAGTTTCTAGGACGCTCTCTGGCTTCCGTTGAAGCCTGAGAATCACCTGCAGCTCGGTACGTAACCATGGCCATTGGCGATGACCCTAGGCCATCTTCCTCCGCATTCGCGACATGTGATACGTTTGCCTTTCGAGTCAAGGAGAGGTGGTTTCGGGGCACCGCTTGAGGGAAACCCCGGTCAAGGTGTGGGGCTAGGAGAGATGCCACGCACCAAACTGCCTCCGCTAGTGAGGCAGCGAAGGGCATTGTCACGCTTAAACTCGTTGCTTTCGTCAACTACTGCCTAGGGAGGGGGTTCCCACCTTCACCATTGAGTGGTTGGCCTTCTTTCCTCTATGCAATCGCACTCGTCCGCTAGGGACAAGAGTTTGGTGGTGGAATTGAGGGTTTGAGTGATCGGGCTTTCTCTCATTAGGAGGGTGATGCATGTAAAATGCATACATGAACTTTGTCCTTTATCAAATTTAATTCACACATATTTGCGATGATAATACAATGTTTTACATTGATTTATGGGGATTTACCAATGATCCCCTTTATTTGGTTTATAACTTTGCAGAACAGGAATCCCTAGTTTTCTCTATTTTTCACTTTCAGAGACGTATATGGAGTCAAATTGACCTGGGATTTTTGGAGCATCATTTTTTTATTGGGAGAAGCAATCTGGGACCTGGAAGCACACCTGGATGGGCATGAGGCCCAAAAGAGAACAGGTGGCGCGACCTACATGTTTGGGCGTGCCACCCAGCCTCTTTCGGTCGTCGATCGTCCAATTCACTTGATTCTTTCGTCCACCGACGTATTTTCACCTAAAAATCACTATATATCTATATGGCCCCGAAGAGTTCTCGGGAGAAAAGCGCCGCAGTAGATAGAAACATGAAAATAGAGGCTACAACAACGAAGATTGGAGGGGAAACTCCGCCGGGTTCACCGCCGGAGGGATCTCCACCTTCTCCACCAACTTCATCATTATCACCATGATCAAGGGGGGGCGGGGTAGTCCACCTCTGGACTACGGGTTTGTGGCAGTAGCTTGATCTATTTTTCTCATGTTCTTCATAGTTATTAGCGCCATATGAGCTGCCCTACATGATTATGGCCATATTTGTAATACCTATGTGGTAGATCCTTATTCTATGATATTGTACTATGAGATCTGATCATATTATGTGCAAGATATATTGATAGATGCATATTATGTACACCATTCTTAAGTATTTGTTCTGATCCACTTTTATGCAAGAGTGTGTGGGGTGATGTGTGTATTAGATGGAGTAGCATGGTTTAGTGATAGAATAGTGACAACAACTTCATGATCTAGTATGGTTTTGTCTTTTCATTTGCTACCTTGATGCGTGTAGTTGAAACGTCCGTTGGGAACCCCAAGAGGAAGGTGTGATGCGCACAGCAGCAAGTTTCCCTCAGTAAGAAGCCAAGGTTTAATCGAACCAGTAGGAGTCAAGAAGCACGTTGAAGGTTGATGGCGGCGGAGTGTAGTGCGGCGCAACACCAGGGATTCCGGCGCCAACGTGGAACCTCGCACAACACAATCACGGAACTTTGCCCCAACGTAACGGTGAGGTTGTCAATCTCACCGGCTTTACGTAAACAAAGGATTAGATGTATAGTGTGGATGATGATGGTTGTTTGCGAAGAACAGTAAAGAACAATTGCAACAGATTGTATTTCAGATGTAAAGAATAGGACCGGGGTCCACAGATCACTAGTGGTGTCTCTCCCATAAGATAAGCAGATGTTGGGTGAACAAATTACAGTTGGGCATTTGACAAATAAAGAAGGCATAACAATGCACATACGTATATCATGATGAGTACTATGAGATTTTATCAGGGCATTACGACAAAGTACATAGACCGCTATCCAGCATGCATCTATGCCTAAAAAGTCCACTTTCAGGTTATCATCCGAACCCCTTCCGGTATTAAGTTGTAAACAACGGACAATTGCATTAAGTATGGTGCGTAATGTAATCAACACAAATATCCTTAGACAAAGCATCGATGTTTTATCCCTAGTGGCAATAGCACATCCACAACCTTAGAACTTTCTGTCACTGTCCCAGAATTAATGGAGGCATGAACCCACTATCGAGCATAAATACCCCCTCTTGGAGTCACAAGTATCAACTTGGCCAGAGCCTCTACTAGCAACGGAGAGCATGCAAGAACATAAATAACATATATGATAGATTGATAATGAACTTGACATAGTATTCAATATTCATCGGATCCCAACAAACACAACATGAAGGATTACATATAGATGATCTTGATCATGATAGGCAGCTCACAAGATCTAACATGATAGCACAATGAGGAGAAGACAACCATCTAGCTACTGCTATGGACCCATAGTCCAGGGGTGAACTACTCACACATCGATCCGGAGGCGATCATGGCGATGAAGAGACCTCCGGGAGATGATTCCCCTCTCCGGCAGGGTACCGGAGGCGATCTCCTGAATCCCCCGAGATGGGATTGGCGGCGGCGGCGTCTCTGGAAGGTTTTCCGTATCGTGGCTCTCGGTACTGGGGGTTTCGCGACGAAGGCTTTAAGTAGGCGGAAGGGCAGGTCAAGGGGCGTCATGGGGGCCCCACACAACAGGCTGGCGCGGACAGGGACCAGGCCGCGCCGCCTTGTTGTGTCGTCGCCCCGTGGCCCCACTTCGTTTAGTCTTCGGACTTTTGGAAGCTTCGTGGAAAAATAGGACCCTGGGCGTTGATTTCGTCCAATTCCGAGAATATTTCCTTACTAGGATTTCTGAAACCAAAAACAGCAGTAAAACAAGAATCGGCTCTTCGGCATCTCGTCAATAGGTTAGTGCCGGAAAATGCATAATAATGACATATAATGTGTATAAAACATGTGGGTATCATCATAAAAGTAGCATGAAACATAAGAAATTATAGATACGTGATGACCCACAAGTATAGGGGAAGCAATTTCATACACACATCATACACATAACACACATCATAGTTCACATCATAGCACATAGATTCATACATTTTAAGATAGCTCACATCGTAGCACATAGATTCATACATGGTTCGAAATGATATAGAGTTCACAACACGTAGCAATGAAGATAGAGTTCTCAACACGTACTAAATCCATCTAAGCTCAACGTCCCCTCCTCAAGGGCTGCTTCCAGACGGCCATCCTTTTCGTCCGCTGCCGTCGCTCTTCTTCTTGCTGCACCTCCTACTCCTCCTCCTTTGAAGATGACGGCTCATTGTTCCTCATCCTCCTCAAAGCTGATCTCCGCGGCGGCTCCTCATCGTACTCAATCACAGCCTTCTTTCCTCGGTTCATATAATCTTCCGGAGTGTAACAGTTTGGAGTCTTGCCCCTTGGCTTCAACTGGTACGCAGACCGTGTGGCTTGCTTCTTGCCTTGACTCAGAATGTCTTGACTCAGAATGGTGTCATTAGGAATCTTCACAAACATGAACACATGAGATTACAAAATTTGAAATTACTAAGCACATGTTTCACGACAACAAAATTGTCCAAACCTCCGCCTCTTCAGAAGATGATGTAGCAATTTCGCCTCCGCGGCAACCTAGCAAGTTGGCTAACCGTCGCAAGTTAATTTCGTGCAGTGTTCTGCGTCATGGAAGTCATGGTTACAAAGCCGCCAAACACAATAGCTTACATTCAAAGTTGGTGACCATACCTTAATGAAATACCGCATCGGTCCGATAGGCTTTTCATCTCTCTGGCTCTGATCCCAAATAAACTCACACTCCTCAGCAGTTTTTTGGATCTCAGACAGCTATGACAAACATATTATACACAATTTGAGGGAGCACATGCCAATATAGATGATGTACTAGCTAATGAGAGAATACAT
>NC_061512.1:192542315-192644118 GCF_022539505.1 Lolium rigidum | reverse complement strand
TGGCGCACTTGTTCCTAGGTGCGCCACGGAAAGCGTGCGCCACAGAATTGGTTTTCAGTGCGCCACAGAATTTGCTTGTATTATACACGATTTTGTGCTGCCTGCTATACACATGCAGTTTATAGATAGCAATACACAGGTTATATACAGCAACATTCAGATATAATATAAATATCATGTACATTGCACAGATATAACATAGACATCATCATCACATTACTTAGATCCCGATCGAGATACATATATAGTGGCAAGTGTCAAATGTTTTGCATACAACTCTTAATTCATACAAAATTCACAATTTCGAGATACAAAGTAGTCTTCATCCGGTTCCTCCTTTGCTCCCTCATCTCTACCCAGCAGGCTCGCTTGCATCGGGGTCTTCATCCAGTTCCTACTATGATAAAAATGGAAGAAAGTGAGACCAACAAGTCCGATGCACAAGAGAAATGGAATAAATGCCTCATACATTGTTGGTCAACACAAATATTAACATTCAGGGATGGCGTAAGTGAGACCAAGTCCGATGCACAAGAGATTGATATTTGTGCTATCTTACCGAGCTCACTTACGCCGCCCCGAGTGTACGGTGACAAAACATTTTAATCATCGGCATTTTGAAAATCTCAAAGCAAATGGAATGACAAAATGGAATAAGTGCCTCATACATTGTTGGTCAACACAAATACTATGGTCGAAACCATAGTTGCGGTATACACCGCGAGTATACTTTGCGAGAGGGCCCCCTTTCCCCGGCCGCCGTTCCGTGAACGGGTGCTTGACGACACAACGACGCCGATCTACCTCTCCGGCGCAGAACCACGGCAGTCCCTCGCCGTCCAGTGAACGAGTCCTTGATGCAAAGACCGTGCCGGCCTGCCCAGCATTATGCCGGTCCGTGTTGCCGCGCTTCAGGCCGTGTGTCCCGCGCCCTGCCATTGTTCGCCTTCTTGCCGGTGAACCAATAGACTGATCGTTGCAATAAGGAAACCGATGACGGCCGGTCGCAAGATTAAATTGCGATCGGCCGTCATCGGCTTCCTTATTCCAACGATTAGTCTGTTCGTTCACCGGGCAAAAGGCGAAGAGTGCGGGCGCGTGAGACACGGCCTAAAGCACGGCAACGAGGGGTCGGCATGATGCTAGGAGACTGGCACCATCTTTGCATTAAGGACTCGTTCACGTACTCGGACGGCGAGAGAAGAAAAGTGGTGATGCGCCGGAGAGGCAGGTCGGCGTTGTTGTCTCGTCAAAGACTCGTTCACGGAACGGCGGCCGGGGAAAGGGGGCCCGTCTACAAAGTATATTGCGGCGTATAAGTGATCGATAACCCACAAGTATAGGGGATCGCGGCAGTCTTCGAGGGAAGTAAAACCCAAATTTATTGATTCGACACAAGGGGAGGTAAAGAATACTTATAAGCCTTAACAACTGAGTTGTCAATTCAGCTGCACCTGGAAAAGCATTAATAACAGGGGTGATGTGAAAGCGGCAGTAGTATGAGAGCAATAGTAACAGTAACACAGCAGCAGTAGCAATAACCCAGGAGCAATGGCACCGGAAAATAATTGATACTACTTCCAATGACATCTAGAACGAGTATATGATGATGAAAGATGGACCGGGGTTCCCAGCTATCTACACTAGTGGCAACTCTCCAATAACAAGTGTTGGGTGAACAAATTACAGTCGGGCAATTGATAGGATTGAAATAGCATTAAGACAGAATATCAAGATCATTAATCATGTAGGCATGTTTTCCAATTATAGTCGTACGTGCTCGCAATGAGAAACTTGCACAACATCTTTTTTCCTACCAGCCGGTGGCAGCCGGGCCTCAAGGGAATCTACTTGATATTAAGGTACTCCTTTTAATAGAGCACCGGAGCAAAGCATTAACACTCCGTGAAAACATGTGATCCTCACATCACCGCCATCCCCTCCGGTTGTCCCGATTTCTGTCACTTCGGGGCCTTTGGTTCCGGATAGTGACATGTGCATACAACTTGTAGATACAATCTAAGCAATAAGTATAGAGCTCAAATCTAAGATCATGCCACTCGGGCCCTAGTGACAAGCATTAAACACAACAAGATTGCAGCAACAATAACTTCATAAACTTTGTAGATAGACAATCATAACGTAACAATCCATCGGATCCCGACAAACACAACACCGATTACATCAGATGAATCTCAATCATGTAAGGCAGCTCATGAGATCATTGTATTGAAGTACATGGGAGAGATGATACCAACTAGCTACAGCTAGAACCCGTAGTCCATGGGGGAACTACTCACGGAGCATGATGGAGGCGATGGCGTTGATGGAGATGGCTTTCGGGGGCACTTCCCCGTCCCGCGGGGTGCTGGAACAGAGACTTCGTCCCCCGAAACGGAGTTTCGCGATGGTGGCGGCGCCCCGGAGTCTTTCCGGAGTTTCGTCAAAAGGTACTGCGTTTTTAGGTCGAAAGGGCTTAAATAGGCGAAGAGGCGGCGCGGAGAGGCGACGGGGTGGCCCCACACCGGGCCGGCGCGGCCGGGGTGTGGCCGCGCGGCCCACCTGTGTGGTGGCCCCCGGCTCTCCTCCGACTCTCCTTCGGTGTTCGGATGCTTCCGGGAAAAATAGGATCTTGGGCGTTGATTTCGTCGAATTCCGAGAATATTGCCCGAACAGCCTTTCCGGAACCAAAAACAGCGAGAAACGAGAACCGGCATCGTGGCATCTTATTAATAGGTTAGTTCCGGAAAATGCATAAAAACATTATAAAGTGCAAGCAAAACATGTAAGTATTGTCATAAAACAAGCATGGAACATCAGAAATTATAGGTACATTGGAGACGTATCAGCATCCCCAAGCTTAGTTCCTGCTCGTCCTCGAGTAGGTAAACGATAAAAAGAATAATTTATGTAGTGACATGCTACTTACATAACCTTGATCATACTATTACAAAGCACATGAGATGAATGAAGTGACTCAAGGCAATAATCTATAGTTGCTAACAAATAGATAACATATAGCAAAACTTTTCATGAAGAGTACTTTCAAGACAAGCATCAAAAGTCTTGCACAAGAGTTAACTCATAAAGCAATAGATTCAAAGTAAAGGCATTGAAGCAACACAGAGGAAGATTCAAGTTTCAGAAGTTGCTTTCAACTTTCAACATGCATATCTCATGGATAATGGTCAACACAAAGTAATATGATGAATGCACATAAGCAAATATGTAAGAATCAATGCACAGTTGACACAAGATGGAAGGAAGTAGGTAAACTGACTCAACATAAAGTAAAAGAAAGGCCCTTCGCAGAGGGAAGCATTGATTGCTATATTTGTGCTAGAGCTTTGGTTTTGAAAACATAAAGAGAGCATAAAAGTAAAGTTTTGAGAGGTGTTTGTTGTTGTCAACGAATGGTAGTGGGCACTCTAACCCCCTTGCCGGACAAACCTTCAAAGAGCGGCTCCCATTTTATTTTATTTTTGGGTGGCACTCCTTCCAACCTTTCTTTCACAAACCATGGCTAACCGAATCCTCGGGTGCCTGCCAACAATCTCATACCATGAAGGAGTGCCTTTTTATTTTAGTTTTATTATGATGACACTCCTCTCCACCTTTGCTTTCTCAAGCCATGCATGGCTAACCGAATCCTTTGGGTGCCGTCCAACAATCACATACCATGGAGGAGTGTCTATTTTTGTTAATTAATTTGGGACTGGGAATCACATTGCCAGCTCTTTTTGCAAAGTTATTGGATAAGCGGATGAAGCCACTAGTCCATTGGTGAAAGTTGCCCAACAAGTTTGAAAGATAAACACCACATACTTCCTCATGAGCTATTAAACATTGACACAAATCAGAGGTGATAAATTTTGAATTGTTTAAAGGTAGCACTCAAGCAATTTACTTTGGAATGGCGGAGAAATACCATGTAGTAGGTAGGTATGGTGGACACAAATGGCATAGTGGTTGGCTCAAGGTTTTGGATGCACGAGAAGCATTCCCTCTCAGTACAAGGCTTTGGGCTAGCAAGGTTATTTGAAGCAAACACAAGTATGAACCGGTACAGCAAAACTTACATAAAAACATATTGCAAGCATTACAATACTCTACACTGTCTTCCTTGTTGCTCAAACACTTTTACTAGAAAATATCTAGACCTTAAGAGAGACCAATTATGCAAACCAATTTCAACAAGCTCTACGGTAGTTCTCCACTAATAGGTTTAAACTACATTAAAAAAAAACTTAATCATGATCTACTTGAGAGCTCAAAACAATTGCCAAGTGTCAAATTATTCAAGACAATATGAGGCATTTTCTGTTTCCAACCAAATAACCATAAGTGATGTAGCTTCCAACTTTTATCATTGAACATTAAAAGTAAAACGAAGAACAAGTGTTCATATGAAAAAGCGGAGCGTGTCTCTCTCCCAAACAAGGATTGCTAGGATCCAATCTTATTCAAACAAAAACAAAAATAAAAGCACATAGACGCTCCAAGTAAAGAACATAAGATGTGACCGAATAAAAATATAGTTTCAATAGAAGAAACCTGATAAGTTGATGAAGAAGGGGATGCCTTGGGCATCCCCAAGCTTAGACGCTTGAGTCTTCTTGAAATATGCAGGGATGAACCACGGGGGCATCCCCAAGCTTATACTTTTCACTCTTCTTGATCATATATCATCCTCCTCTCTTGACCCTTGAAAACTTCCTTCACACCAAACTTCTCATAAACTTCATTAGAGGGGTTAGTACTCAAAAAAAAACTTGAATTCACATTGGTCCTGTAGTGACACATTGCAAGAACTCAATAAAACATTAGCTACAGCTCTCCACGTCTAGAAAGCCTTGCTTAAAGTCCGCAAGAGACAATGCAAAAAACAGAGACAGAATCTGCCAAAACAGAACAGCCAGTAAAGACGAATTTTAAAGAGGTACTTCCGTTGCTCAATCAGAAAACTCAAAACTAATGAAAGTTGCGTAAATATCTGAGGAACACGCACGTAAATTGGCATAATTTTCTGAGTTACCTACAGAGAAAACAACCCAGATTCGTGACAGATAGAAATCTGTTTACGCGCAGAAATCCAAATCTAGTATCAACCTTCGATTAGAGGCTTCACTTGGCACAACATTGCAATAAAATAAAGATAAGGAGAGGTTGCTATAGTAGTAACAACTTCCAAGACACAACAAAACAGTAGCAAAATAAACACATGGGTTATCTCCCAAGAAGTTCTTTCTTTATAGCCATTAAGATGGGCTCGGCGAGTTTTAATGATGCACTCGCAAGAAATAAGAGTTGAAGCAAAAGAGAGCATCAAGAAGCAAATTCAAAACACATTTAAGTCTAACCCACTTCCTATGCATAGGAATCTTGTACACAAATAAATTCATGAAGAACGAAATGACAAGCATAACAAGATAAAACAAGAGTAACTTCAAAATTTTAAGCATATAGAGAGGTGTTTTAGTACCATGCAAATTCCTACAACCATATTTTCCTCTATCATAATAATTTTCAGTAGCTTCATGAGCAAACTCAACAACATAACTACCACATACAGCATGCTTTTCATGATTCACAAACACATAATTTTTATCAAGCTCAGAAATAACAGGATTAAAACTTTCAAACCCACTTTTATCAATAATGTAACAAGATGGTTGATCAATCTCAAAAGATATGGGACTCATAGATAAAGTCAAGAACTCTCCAATCCCATTTTCATTAGTAGTACAATTAATATTATCAAGTAACATAGGACCATCATCAAGAGCTTTATCATAAACATTTGCTCCGCAAAATTCTTTAGTACCATGCATTTCGACATCAGGCACAAACAAAGCATTATCATAAGATTTATCAAAGTAACATGGATTATCATGAATAACAGTAGCATAATTATTCTCACAAGTTTTACTCATAGGGAATATTTCAAGAGAATCCACAGGAACATAACATTCAACCTCTTTCGGTAAGCATGGAGGACAATCAAATAGTGTAAGAGATAAAGAGTTACTCTCATTAGAAGGTTGGCATGGGTAGCTAATCCATTCTTCCTCCTTTTGTTCATCACTCTCCTCTTCTTTTTCATCCAATGAGCTTTCAGGTTCATCAATTTCTTCTTCCACAGGTCCCTGCAAATTGTGAGTGCATTCTTGTGCATTAATGAGTCTTTCTTTATAATCAATGATATAAGGATTATCAGTGTAACTTTCATTGCAAAAATTAAGGATAGAAGAGACATAATCTTTAAGGTCCTTACAAACAACACAAGTTTCATAATTTTTAACCATGAAGGATTCTATCTCGGAGGCTCCCATAAATATGACAAATTGTTCTACCTCTTCAAACCCAAAATGAATATAGCTATTCCGATTATAGTTCTTAATTAAAAATTCCTCACTAAAGCCACATTGAAATTTAAGATGTTTAGTGTCCTGTTGAGAGCAACAGTTTATATCATGGCGTTTAAGCAAGATTTTAGCAATTGTATTCAATTTTTCTATCACAACACTCATCAATTTTCCCGCTCTTGATTCTCTATAATTATTATAATATTCTATAAGCTCCAAGTAGGTTATGGGTTCTCCCATAACAGCAGTTTTTAATTTTTCGGTTTTTCAATTTTTTATGGATTTTTTGGTATATGAGGAAAGTAAAACAAGACAATAAGTAACTAGGCAAAAGTAAACTAAGCAAAATAATACTAGACAGAAATAAACTAAGCACAAATAAACTAGATAAAAGTAAACTAAGCAAAACAAAATAAAATAAAACAGAGAGAGAGGTAGAGTGTACTCCCCAGGTGAACTTATGAGTAGAGCTATGCCTCCCCGGCAACGGCGCCAGAAAATAGTCTTGATAACCCACAAGTATAGGGGATCGCGGCAGTCTTCAAGGGAAGTAAAACCCAAATTTATTGATTCGAAACAAGGGGAGGTAAAGAATACTTATAAGCCTTAACAACTGAGTTGTCAATTCAGCTGCACCTGGAAAAGCACTAATAACGAGGGTGATGTGAAAGTAGCAGTGATATGAGAGCAATAGTAACAGTAACACAGCAGCAGTAGCAATAACACCGGAGCAATGGCACCGGAAAATAGTTGATACTACTTCCAATGACATGTAGAACGAGTATATGATGATGAAAGATGGACCGGGGTTCCCAGCTATCTACACTAGTGGCAACTCTCCAATAACAAGTGTTGGGTGAACAAATTACGGTCGGGCAATTGATAGGATTGAAATAGCATTAAGACAGAATATCAAGATCATTAATCATGTAGGCATGTTTTCCAATTATAGTCGTACGTGCTCGCAATGAGAAACTTGCACAACATCTTTTGTCCTACCAGCCGGTGGCAGCCGGGCCTCAAGGGAATCTACTTGGATATTAAGGTACTCCTTTTAATAGAGCACCGGAGCAAAGCATTAACACTCCGTGAAAACATGTGATCCTCACATCACCGCCATCCCTCCGGTTGTCCCGATTTCGTCACTTCGGGGCCTTTGGTTCCGGACAGTGACATGTGCATACAACTTGTAGATACAATCTAAGCAATAAGTATAGAGCTCAAATCTAAGATCATGCCATTCGGGCCCTAGTGACAAGCATTAAACACAACAAGATTGCAGCAACAATAACTTCATAAACTTTGTAGATAGACAATCATAACGTAACAATCCATCGGATCCCGACAAGCACAACACCGATTACATCAGATGAATCTCAATCATGTAAGGCAGCTCATGAGATCATTGTATTGAAGTACATGGGAGAGATGATACCAACTAGCTACAGCTAGAACCCGTAGTCCATGGGGGAACTACTCACGGAGCTTGATGGAGGCGATGGCGTTGATGGAGATGGCTTCCGGGGGCACTTCCCCGTTCCGGCAGGGTGCCGGAACAGAGACTCCTGTCCCCCGAAACGGAGTTTCGCGATGGTGGCGGCGCCCCTGGAGTCTTTCTGGAGTTTCGTCAAAAGGTACTGCGTTTTTAGGTCGAAGGGGCTTAAATAGGCGAAGAGGCGGCGCAGGAGAGGCGACAGGGTGGCCCCACACCAGGCCGGCGCGGCCAGGGTGTGGCCCGCGCGGCCCACCCGTGTGGTGGCCCCCGGCTCTCCTCCGACTCTCCTTCGGTGTTCTGGATGCTTCCGGGAAAAATAGGATCTTGGGCGTTGATTTCGTCGAATTCCGAGAATATTGCCCGAACAGCCTTTACGGAACCAAAAACAGCGAGAAAACGGAACCGGCACTGTGGCATCTTATTAATAGGTTAGTTCCGGAAAATGCATAAAAACATTATAAAGTGCAAGCAAAACATGTAAGTATTGTCATAAAACAAGCATGGAACATCAGAAATTATAGGTACGTTGGAGACGTATCAGTGACCAAACATTCTAATCATCGGCACTAAAATGGAAGAAAGAGCCAAGTGGTATCTCAACTAGATATCATATGCCTCATACTTTGTTGGTCGAAAGAAATATTAACATTCCGGGATGGGGTCAGTGAGGCCAGGTAGGATGCACAAGAGATTGATATTTGTGTCATCGCACCTGGCTCACTGGCCCCACCCCAGAGTGTACAAGCGACCAAACAATTTAATCATCGGCACTAAAATGGAAAAAAGGCCAATGCAATTAATAAGTAGCTAGCTAGTATGAACTAAATGGAATGCCTCATACTTTGTTGGTCGAAACAAATATTAACATCCAGGGATGGAGTAAGTGAGGCCAGGTAGGATGCACAAAATATTGATACTTGTGCCATCACACCAGGCTCACTTGCTCCACCCCGAGTGTACGAGTGATCGACCAACCATCTAATCATCGGCAAGTACAAAAACACCAACAAACCAGCAACCATGGTGACATAAGTCAAGATGCTCAAACACACATAGCATGCATGGAGCGAGATGCTCCAAAGGGATTATTCATCACTTGGTATATAGACCAAGTGATGCTGGCAAAAGAGAGGCCAATCAAGAACCAAGTAAATCCAGATAAGTGATAGATATGCCTAAACAAGCAACAACACATAGCATATCCCAGCTAACCGGATGAGACAAGTCTTGGTAGCCAACTTAATCACCTAGCACCACCTAGCCTTTTAAAACCATCGAAACAGTCCATTTTCTTCAAAGGATACCACAATGGCTTTCATTTACATGATCCCCTACTGTGGATATCTCTATTTTCATCAAAGCCAACAAGAAATAGAAATTTATCATTACTCGAGTTGAGTTCAAAACAAAGCTGGGGTACCATAAGGGATTACTCATCACTTGGTAGTAACCAGGGACATTAACCAGGGTACCATAGTAATTTGGATCATAAGGCATCAATTAAGGAGGCAATTAACCAGGGACAAAGGGAAACATTTGATGATCCGAGTAAGTGCATGACACTTTGAGCTACCAAGAATAAAGGCCAACAGTGGATAAACATCTGCAAGCAGCTCACACACACATGCAAACACATGTGTTGACAGTAACTAAACAGCAGAAGAACACCACCAGATATTCATGGGTACTTAGGATCAGAGAGGGAATTGATAAAGTACAGTGAGGAGCAAGCATACCATCAGAAACTGTCCATTTGAGAGAAATAACATTGGGGTAATGTTAAAATGTTTGTCTCCATATTTGGGAGACATTTTTAATATTGGAGTCTAGCTAATGGAAATCAAGAACTAGTCTTGATCTCCAAATGGTGATTAGAGGGAATTTATTCATCTTAAGCAACATTAGGGACAAATGGGATCATGCAAGGGACTTGGGTCATTTGGATCATAAGGCATCAATTAAGGAGGCAACCAGGGACAAAGGGAAACATTTGATGATCCATTATCATAGGCAACAAAGCAGCAACTTTTTCCCCTCTAATCTAGCTAGAGTCCTTAAAAGAAATCCATCATAAGCATGGTCAAATACACATATATAGCATGGGGCAGATGCTCCAAAGGGATTATATATTCATCACTTGGTAATTTGGAGAGCAAACAAGAAGTAGCCATATCACTCAATCCAATAATATAGTAATTTGGATCATAAGGCATCAATTAAGGAGGCAATTAACCAGGGACAAAGGGAAACATTTGATGATCCAGTAAGTGCATGACACTTTGAGCTACCAAGAATAAAGGCCAACAGTGGATAAACATCTGCAAGAAGCTCACACACACATGCAAACACATGTGTTGACGAGTAACTAAACAGCGAGAAGAACACCACCGGATATTCATGGGTACTTAGGATCGGTAGGGAATTGATAAAGTACAGGTGAGGAGCAAGCATACCATCAGAAACTGTCCATTCGAGAGAAATAACATTGGGGTAATGTTAAAATGTTTGTCTCCATATTTGGGAGACATTTTTAATATTGGAGTCTAGCTAATGGAAATCAAGAACTAGTCTTGATCTCCAAATGGTGATTAGAGGGAATTTATTCATCTTAAGCAACATTAGGGACAAATAGGATCATGCAAGGGACTTGGGTCATTTGGATCATAAGGCATCAATTAAGGAGGCAACCAGGGGACAAAGGGAAACATTTTATGATCCATTATCATAGGCAACAAAGCAGCAACTTTTTCCCCTCTAATCTAGCTAGAGTCCTTAAAAGAAATCCATCATAAGCATGGTCAAATACACATATATAGCATGGGGCAGATGCTCCAAAGGGATTATATATTCATCACTTGGTAATTTGGAGAGCAAACAAGCAGTAGCCATATCACTCAATCCGACAAAGTAATTTCGTCGAGCACTTTGTGCCCGCACGGGAGAGGAAGAGGGAGGGGAGGGGAGAGGTGGAGCTCACCGACGATGCTGTTGGAGGAGGGGCCGGGTAGAGGAAGAGGGAGGGGCCGGGTAGGGGTGGAGGAGGAGGTTGACAATGATGGCAGGGGCGGCGGCTCCTCCTCCTTGACGCGGAGCCGGCCCCTCCTCCTCCATGCGGCCGCCGCCCCTCCTCTTCCACGCCGCAGCGGCTTGTGCTGCTGGTGGCGGGGATGGGTGGAGCGTGGCGGCATGCGGCCCTCGCGGAGGAAGGAGGCGGCGACGGCGACGGCGACGGCGACGCTCACCATGGAAGGCGGCGGCGCGCGGTGGTAGGGAGAGGAAGAGGGTTGAGGAGGAAGTACGGGCGGGGGGAGGGGGTACGGTTGGTTATAGAAGGCGCTATTTCTGTGGCGCACCAGCACAAGTGCGCCACGGAATCAACTACTTCTGTGGCGCACCAGAGCCAGTGCGCCACAGAAACACTTATTTCTGTGGCGCAGCAAGCCATGTGCGCCACAGAAATACCTACACTAATAATTGGTGGTGGCAGGATGTGGGCCCCACATAATTTCTGTGGCGCACGGCGCAGTAGTGCGCCACAAAAATAGCTTATTTTTGTGGCGCATTCTTCCTCGTGCGCCACAAAAAATCTTTCTGTGGCGCATTTATTCCGGTGCGCCACAGAACTAAGCTCCGCCTATAAGCATTTCCCTACTAGTGGCGGCCAGCACCTGGGCCGCGCCGCCCTAGTGTCTGGCCACCTCGTGGCCCCACTTCGTAAGTCCTCCGGTCTTCTGGAAGCTTCGTGGAAAAATAGGCCCCTGGGTGTTGATTTCGTCCAATTCCGAGAATATTTCCTTACTAGGATTTCTGAAACCAAAAACAGCAGAAAACAGCAACTGGCTCTTCGGCATCTCATCAATAGGTTAGTGCCGGAAAATGCATAATAATGACATATAATGTGTATAAAACATGTGAGTATCATCATAAAAGTAGCATGGAACATAAGAAATTATAGATACGTTTGAGACGTATCAATGAACTACTCACGCATCAGTCCGGAGGCGGGCATGGTGATTTAGAGCCCTCCGGTGATGATTCCCCTCTCCGGCAGGGTGCCGGAGGCGATCTTCAGAACCTCCCTAGATGAGGTTGACGGCGGCGGTGTCTCAGTATGTTTTCTCGTATCTTGGCTCTCGGTATTAGGGTTTTCGCGACGGAGAGATTATATAGGCGAAGGGGTAGAGTCGGGGGACGATCGAGGGGCCCACCCAATAAGGCGGCGCGGCCAGGGGTGGGGCCGCGCCCCCCTAGGGTGTGGCTGCCTCGTCGCCCCTCTTCGTCTACTCTTCGGACTTCTGGAAGGCTCCGTGGAAAATAAGACCGTGGGCTTTTGTTTCGTCCAATTCCGAGAATATTTTCTGTGTAGGATTTCTGAAACCAAAAACAGCGAGAAAACAGAACCGGCGCTTCGGCATCTTGTTAATAGGTTAGTGCCGGAAAATGCATCAAAATGATATAAAGTGTATATAAAACATGTGAGTATTGTCATAAAACTAGCATGGAACATAAGAAATTATAGATATGTTTGAGACGTATCACCCACCATGTCGAGACCCCATTGTGCGAAGGGCCACACCAATGGTATTGGCATCAGCTCTGCTGCCGGAGAATGAGGTTTTGCCGCAAACCTTTGGCACGCATCACAGGTGCGAACTATGTCTTTTGCGTCTTCTACTGCTAGTAACCAATAAAAACCTGCCCTGAAGACTTTAGCTGCTATCGCTCGGCTGCTAGCATGGGTGCCGCATATTCCCTCGTGTACATCCTTCAGTATAACTCTTCCTTCCTCGGGTGTAACGCACCTTTGCAATACTTCCGATATACTTCGTTTGTACAGCTCTCCCTTGACCACGGTAAAAGCTTCAGATCGTCGGATAAATCGTCTTGCCTCTACCAGATCTTCGAGTATTTCTTTCCTCAGGATATATGCTACATAAACTTGCATCCAAGGAACTTGTACCATCATAACCTCATGTGGTTCCTCCTCATCTTCCGATGTGTTTGCTTCTAGGACTGCTGGAGCCCCCGAGTCTTTCTCGGGCTTCTCTTTTTTCTTCGATTGCTTCGGTGTTTTCTTCGCCTTAGTTGATCTCTCGCTTATCTCTTCCCAAAATACGCCAGGTGGTATCGGTAAACACTGTGACCCGATATTTGCCAAAACATGGCTTCATAGTTGTTGAGTTTTCTGATATGGTTTACTTCGCATCCATCAAAGAGTTTCTCGAGTTCATTGTATACCTCCTTGTATGCTATCATGCTGTCATTGACTGCATCGCACTGCTTCATCACCTGTTGGGCCACCAATTGGGAGTCGCCGAAGATTTTTAGTCGAGTCGCGCCACACGCCTTTGCCATCTTCATCCCATGTATGAGTGCTTCATATTCTGCTTCATTATTGGATGCATTGGGGAATGTCATCCGCAATACATATTTCATTTTGTCGCCTTGGGGTAACACTAATATCACGCCTGCTCCAGCTCCTTCTACTCTCTTGGACCCGTCAAAGTTCATATGCCCGGTACTCGACAAATCAGGGGGTCCCGTGTTTTGCAGCTCCATCCACTCTGCGACGAAATCTGGCAGAATTTGTGACTTTATGGCTTTTCGTTTTTCATACGTGATGTCCCGAGGAGAAAGCTCTATTCCCCAAAGGGAGACACGGCTTGTAGCTTCTGATTGTTTAGGATGTTTGATAGAGGCTTCGCTGATGAAGTATGCTGGCCTTGGAACTCCATGTATTTTTCCTTCTTCCTCCCTTTCTACCACAAGAACCGTGTTGACCACCTGAGGTGTGGCCGCAATATACAGCAGGAGAGGTTATTTTTTCCTTTGGAGCCACCAGTATTGGGGGTGTCGAGATTGTGCGCTTGAGGTGCTCGAAAGCTCTATCTGCTTCTTGGTTCCACTCGAATTTTTCTCCTTGCTTGATGAGCGCGTAGAAGGGCAGCGCTTTTTCTCCTAGCCTGGCGACAAACCTGCTCAAAGCTGCGACACGTCCTGTCAGCTGTTGTATTTCCTTGAGCTTTGTGGGCTTCCTCATTGTCACGATGGCTTGTATTTTCTCAGGGTTCGCCGCAATTCCTCTTGCTGATACTAAGTATCCGAGGAGTTCTCCTGCAGGAACGCCGAAGGAGCATTTCATCGGGTTTAGCTTGAGGCGAAACTTGTCGAGGTTGTCGAAGGTTTCTCGAAGATCATCAATCAAAGACAATCCCTGTTTTGTTGTTATGACGATGTCATCGATGTACACTTGAACGTTCTTGCCAATCTGTGTGGCAAGACACTTTTGCATCATCCTTTGATAGTTGGCTCCCGCATTTTTCAACCCGAAGGGCATTGTTCTGTAGCAGAACACGCCATAACGGGTTATAAAAGCTGTGTTGACCTCATCTTCTTCTTTTAGGCAGATCTGGTTGTAACCAGAATACGCGTCTAGCAAGGAAAGACGTTCGCATCCCGCTGTGTAGTCGATAATTTGATCGATCCTCGGGAGGGGAAAGTGATCCTTTGGACAATGTTTATTGAGACACGTGAAGTCGACGCACATGCGAAGGACATCAGTGTTTTCTTTTTTGGACCAGAACTGGATTAGCGACCCATGTGGCCTCTGTGTGCAGCTCCCTGATGAAGTTTGCTTCTCGAAGTCGATTAATTTCTAAGAGCATAGCTTTGCGGTTTGGTTCCGAAAAATGCCGTAAAGGTTGTCGAATTGGCCTAGCCCTTGGATCTAGATTAAGAGGGTACTCGGCAAGTTCCCTGGGTACTCCTGGCATGTCAGCTGGACACCATGCGAAGATTTCCCAGCGCTCACGGAGGAACTCGACGAGCGCGCTTTCCTATGCGCTATCCATGTTTGTTGCGATAGTTGTCATCTTCTTAGGATCCGTCGGGTGAATCTGCACTTCCTTTGAATTCTTGGAGGTGTCGAAAGTTTGCTCCTTCAACGGCCTCCCTCCGTCAGGAAACACATCATAATCAGTTGTTAACCTTGACGCCATGTATTCTGCCTGCATCCCGAAGGTTCCTGACAACCTGTGGAAATCTTTGTCGCACTTATCTGCCAGGGCAAAACTCCCCTTTACTGTAATTGGGCCCTTGGGTCCAGGGAGCCTCCACAATAAGTATGTGTAATGTGGTACCGCCATAAATCTGGCATAAGCGGGTCGTCCTAGTAGAGCATGATACTGCGACGGAAAATCTATGACTTCGAACTCCAGCTTCTCTCTTCTGCAATTCTCTCGGGTTCCAAACTGAACGTCGAGATTGATGTTTCCCAATGGATAGCTTGGTTTCTCGGGCGTGATGCCGTGGAAATGCGTGTCATTTGGTGTTAAATTCGACAGAGATATGTTCATCTTCCTCAATGTATCTGCGTACATAAGGTTTAAGCTGCTCCCTCCATCTATGAACACACGTGAAACATCGAATCCTGCAATCACCGCTGGCAGAATCAAAGCTGACTGCCCTGGTCGTGGAACTTGCTGCGGGTGGTCCGCTTGGGTGAAACTGATGTCCTGTGTCGACCAATTCAAGTACTCAATCGTTGGTGGAGGCATCTTCTCTGCCATGTAAACTTGTCGCGAGATCACCTTTTGGGCCCTATTCGAAGGTCTGCCCTTCTGAATCATCGATACTGCTCCGGTTGTGTCAATATAAGGACCGTTGCTGGCTGGGGTTGTCGCCAATTGCAACTGATGCCGATTTTCATTGGTGATTGCGAGTGGAGGTGGAAGGTGAATCTCACTCCTTGGTCCCTGGGGGTTCCTGCTTGCTGCCTGTGCATTGGCATGTCCTGCGTATCTATGCAATGCTAGGAAAGTTCGGCAATCCTTCTGAAGATGACCCGACTGTCTTTTCCCAGTATTATCGAGAAAGAAGTGCATCTAGCATGGTCCATTCAAAAGATCCTTGGGTGATACATATGGCCTTTAGAATCTTGGTCCATTATTTTGCCTACTAGAACGGGGAGCATCCCTGTAGTCACTGCGCTGCTCGTTACTCCTCTGATAGTCATCTCGATTATTTTCTCCACTATTTCCTCAGAAACCAGCCGCTACTTGGTCGGGGCCATCGTAGTCTGAGAACTATCGAGAAAAAACATCGTCTATTTTGATTGTTTCTGTTGCGGTCATCGTCGTGTGACATGTGTCGTTTATTTTGAACAACATCTTCTCCATCTGCCCAGCGATTCACTATTTCCATGAGTGCTACTATTGTTTTCAGGTTAGACCTTCCCAAGTCCTCGATTAAGTCATTTCTTCAGATCCCCGCAACAAATGCATCTATTGCTCTTTCATCAGATATATTCTCTGCCGAATTTTTGATGATGTTCCACCTCTGGATGTATGTCCTCATTGGCTCATCGAACTTCTACCTGCAGGCCCTTAGCTGCTCTATTGATGCGGGTTTCTTGCATGTGGATAGAAATTTTTTTCACAAACATGTCCTCGAAAGTTTTCCAGCTTTCGATGGATTCTACTGGTAGCTTTTTTATCCATGATCTTGCGGCTCCGCTTAGGTGTACCTGGATTCTCTGCATAGCAGTTGCTTTGGTTCCACCTGTCAATTTCACTGTCTCCATGTAGTCGACTAACCAGTCCTCGGGATCTTGCAGTCCATCGAATTTTTTTAGTTGTCGGGTTTTGCGGACTCGTCGAGTGAAGCAAGGGAGCCCGCACATGTCTTCCTCGTCTCCTTCTGGTGAGTGCCGGCGTTCCCTCCTTTCTTGCCGTGCTCTATGGACTCGTGCTTGCGTCGTTGTATCTCTCACATCACCTGTCCTTGGAGGATCTTGTGCTACCACAGCGGGTCGAGGACTATTTCGCCTTGGGGCACCTTTGGGTGGTGCGCTTGTACTTGCGAACGCTGTTCCCATGGCTCCAACTCATGCCATAGCCATGTTGTATAACGCTTCTCTTGGATCTCCAGGAGGTGGCCTGGATGCCAGTATGTAAGCCTGAGTCGCCATGTATCCAACTTCTGGTGTTTTGGGAATGATATTTCCTCTTGTATCTATCGACATAAAAGACATATCAAGGTTTTGGATCAGATGCTCCCACTCGCCTTCAGGTATATATATGCGCCAACCGAGATCTTCCCCTATCACGAGCTTCTCTATGGTTATCTCCCGAAGTTCCTGATTGTCGACTTTGCTCAGCTCTTCGCCTTCTTGATGCGGAGGCTGCAGCTTTACTTTGCTCGAGTATCACCCTTTGCTTTTTCAACTCTCGGTTAGCACGCGCGAGTCTATATTGATATGCTTGCAGCTCTTCCACCGTAGCCGTGGTGGTCATTGGATCTGTACCGTTCATGGCTCTTGATGCACTGTCCCAAGCTGCTTGCGAAAGTTGCAACCTCTGGCGAGGTGTAGGCCCGACATACTTGCTGCCCAATTCTCGCGTGAGATCAGCGGGATCGATGTATGGATTTCCCAAACCATCGAAAGCCTCTGATGTTTCGTCCTCTTGTCGACTTGGCTCACCGATTACACAAACTTGATGGTATGTTGGCATTGTATGTTCATCTTCGGGGTCGGTGACACCGTCGTAACGATCGGCGAAGACCTCCCGAATAGAAGTAGATCTGTCGATGGAGTTGAAGCTGTCGATGCTTTCCGAGTCGTTGTCCAGATCGGAGTCCGTGAACGATCCGAAAGACATCCCGCGGAACGGATTGGCAAGATCTCCACCGACGGCGGGCTTGACGTAGCTTGGCGACGAATTTTCGTCGTCGCTTGACTTGACTGTTGACGATGATCCCGAGAAATCGAAAACAACCGCTAACGGTCCCGAACGAATCCGTGCCGCTAGGCGATGTGATCCTTCTCTCCCGACGCAGAAGTGGAAACTTCCAAACGTCATCTCCATTGGCTCCTCCAGATAGACATATGCATCCAAACGGGCGGGAGGGTGAGGAACAAAATCAACGAGACCAGTTTTGATCTGTTTACCTCCATCCATCGCGTTGGTTGCCATCGAGATCAGCTCCTTGTTGCCTCTAATTCCCACAGATGGCACCAATTGATAAGGTATCGACTTGTCAATGCCTACAAGTTGTAGACTGGGTTTCGTGGAAAGTAGAGGGCAAGTAGATCTCGAAAGTTTCAGCCGAAAAGGTGCTCGACTGCTAAAAACTAGAGTTGTATTGACAATGAATCGATCATTTGTTTCTCCCTCGACTCCCTCTTATATAGGAGACGGAGCCGAGTGTTTCGTGATGTACAAGTTACAAACAGCGGGAGACTCTTTGAGTTCATCTCGTATAATTACAAGTCTCTATTCCTAATATATCTCTAACTTTCATATCGACGCTTTATTGGGTTCCCAGACTTCGTAATCTTCGGATCGTGGGCCTTCAGTAAACCTCGGGTACCTTCTTCGGCAGGTCCATTGGAATACCTATGTCACTTATTCTTATCAACTGGTATATTGGGTTGAATAAGTGTATTGTATAGTGAACTTACATCCAACGAAATTCATGGAAGCATTCAGAAAGTTGAATTCTTTGAGCCTACTTGATGGTTAATTAGCCATTCAGACTTAAACTTAGTACCTCGTTGGGCCTACTTGCTGGTTAATTAGCCGCTGCTTTTCCGTTTTTGGTACTGTACGAGACAAAGTCACTCCATACGTGGTGCTTCGCAACGCCTTTCCCTTCAAGGAAAGCGCTAGATCGTCAAACCTTGCCAAAAAAAAAGTGCAGTTGTCTGTTGCACAGAATCAATCGATAAGAAAAAAGTAACATTTGTATTCCAAGGAACATATGTTGCAGAATTGGTGGATGAGAAAAAGCAACATCTGAATTATTCCCAATTTCATAAATTCATAGCGTAGATTGTACGGGTTCAGTTTAATTTTTGGCGAAAGCAGTAAGATTCAGGCCCCGGTAAGGTTAATCGATACCGGCTTGCTCTTTCCTGCAGAAGCGGACGAGGTTCATGGCAGTGCCGGACGAGATCATCGGATGACGAAGTGGGACGGCATTATCGTCTCTCTCTTGTTCTGTTTTTTTAAGAGCCATTTTTATTAAAACTCAACCGCAATGTCACAAAAACATCATCCTCAGCAACTAAAACCCACACAGGACACAAACCAGGACTAAACCCAACACACAGCTAAACAAGTAAACCCTGAAGGGGAGTATCAGGGATCCTGCAGGAAGCTATTCGATCAAGGCGGCTACCAGGCAATCCTCAATCCTCAATCACTTTTAATATTCCTCTCCCCGCTAATATTACTAACCTGTTTGGCAATTGGTTAAATGGGATTGGTAAAAAAACTAAGGCGCTCATTCGAGTAGGGGTTTGTGCTTTAGTTTGGGCGATCTGCAATTGCCGTAATGATGTTGTTTTTAACAGTGTTGCAAAACCAAACTTCTTACAGGTTATCCACAGGACTGCTTCATCAATTCACATGTGGTCCTACCTTCTTCCCACGGAGCAGCGGGAACCTTTGGATACTGGATGCAATCGTCTGATGGCGGTTGTACGGGCTATCTTCAGCCAGGGTGGTTGGCTGCATACTAAACGTATCCATGATGCATAAGCGAGCCATGTTTTTCTTATTTCGTTGGCTGATCTTTGTATCAATCCTTTGTGATCCATGAGCTGTAAACCTTGATATTTGATACTCGTGTTGCTATTAATAAGTGAAAAGCCGTGTGCATCGTTTCGATGCAGAGGCTGGGGCTATGCTCCCATTTCGAAAAAAAAGGCAATCCTCAACAGCTCTCCTCTGGTGCGCTCCATCTCCAAGATCTTCTGATTAAGCACCTCCAGGCTCCAGTCGAGCATCCGAGTAAAGCACCTTCCGGCGTCCAAGACATGCAATTACCTTGTTGCAAGCCATCTCCAATCCTACCAACTTCTTGATAAGGGGTGGCCCGATCTTCTCAGTAAGCAACGGCGGTGATGATGATCACGGGGTGATGGCAGCGGAGAAACACGACGATGAAGTGAATGATAACTTGTATGACGCAACGAGATCTCTCGATTGGTCCCTGTCGCCAATGCAACAGCTCTCAACCCTGCAAGATATTCGTAACTCCACACACTTGCGCACGTAGCCGCCGACCACGAAGCGGTAAGTTGAAACCGTCTAATTCCCAATGGAACAGCAGATCACACAAGACTTTTTCAGGATCTACACAATATCAAGCAATATGGTGTAGGGATTCAATAGTTTTGCTAGAGCAAACAATTAAGAACTAGGGTTTATCTTAAACGTGGTCTAAAGCAGCTAGGGGGCGTCCTGGGCACTTATATAGGCGTCCGGAATGACTTCTGGTCGAAAAGATACAAGAATAACTGACCCAGAATAGATCTGGCCGAGACAGACTCGGACGAATCCGGTCTGGAATCCGGTCAACCGGGCCAGGGACCGGGTCGGCCAGTCTGGCATCCGGTCAACCGGTCGGCAACCGAGAAGTTCGCAAAAATTCGTCCGGTTGGGTTCCGGTACGATGCATCCGGTTGGCGACCGGTCAACCGGGCCAGGGACCGGACTGGCCGGTCTGGAGGCCGGTCTAACCGGGCGCTGGACCGGCCTGGACATCGACTTCTCCTTTCGCGCATGCCTCCCGCTCCTCCCTCGCGCGTCCATGAGATATCTTCATGTCCAGCTCCATGTCCAGCTTCATGTCCATCTTGACGTCCGTCTTCATGTCCAGCTGCTCCTCTACTCCTCGTGCGATGCTCGTCTCCTCTTGATACCTGATGATACATAAGTAATAGGACTTAGGCAGTATAAAGTTCTCATCAATCAAAGTACCGTTTAGAAACAAGTTCACCTGTTGTTTAAGTAGCTTCGCACGAGCCCTTGTAATTGGTCCAGTTCGAACTTCATTGGACTTGAGCTTCACAACAGGTTCATCTTCATTTATCAATGACGGAGGTAGTGGTGTAGTAGGGATGTCCTCATCATCTCCCCCCTTCAAAAGGCGTCAACCTCGACGCTCCAAGGTCTTCTCCGTCATATGGTGTCAAATCAGCAACATTGAAAGAATTACTGACACCAAACTCATCAACTCGAAGATCTATTGAGTATGCATTATCATTGATCTTGGCAAGCACTTTGTAAGGACCAGCACCACGAGGCTTCAACTTAGACTTCCGCAGCTTCGGAAACATATCCTTGCGAAAATGTACCCAGACCATATCACCAGGCTTGAACAACATCTCTTTGCGCTTCTTAGTTATCCTTGCAGCATTGCTCTTGCCTTTCTTCTCTATCAACTCTTTAGTCTTCACATGGATTTTTCGCACAAAATATGCCCTCTTGGATGCCTCCATATTAACTCTCTCATGTATGGGCAAAGGCAACAAGTCAAGTGGAGTAATGGGTTTGAAACCATACACCACCTCAAAAGGACATAGCTCCGTGGTAGAATGTACCGCCCTGTTGTAAGCAAACTCTACATGCGGCAAACACTCTTCCCACTCCTTCAGGTTCTTCTTGATCATGGATCTCAGCAGTTGTGACAAGGTTCGATTCACCACCTCAGTTTGACCATCAGTTTGGGGATGACAAGTAGTACTGAACAGTAGCTTTGTCCCCAGCTTTCCCCAAAGTGTCTTCCAGAAGTAGCTCATGAACTTCACATCACGATCAGAAACAATAGTCTTCGGTACTTCATGTAGTCGAACAATCTCCCTGAAAAACAGGTTAGCAATATGCGACGCATCGTCGCTTTTGTGGCAGGCAATAAAGTGTGACATTTTAGAAAATCTGTCCACTACCACAAATATAGAATCATGGCCTCTTTTAGTACGCGGCAAACCCAACACAAAATCCATACTAATATCTTCGCAAGGTGTAGTAGGTGCCGGTAACGGAGTATACAAACCGTGAGACTTCAGCTTGGACTTGGACTTGTTGCAAGTAATGCACCTCTTCACATACCTGTCCACATCCCGCCTCATCTTTGGCCAATAAAAATGATCAGCGAGCATGAGCAGCGTCTTCTCACGCCCAAAGTGACCCATCAAACCTCCAGCATGTGATTCATGCAATAAGAGCAAACGCACAGACGATTCTGGAACACATAGTTTGTTAGCTCGAAACAAGAACCCATCATGTATGTGATATTTATCCCATGCTTTATCAAGAGCACATAAGCGATATGGTTCAGCAAAATCATGATCCGTAGCATACAAATAACATAGCACTTCTAATCCAGGAATTTTAACATCAAGTTGAGTTAATAGCATATTCTTCCTAGATAGAGCATCAGCAACAATATTATCTTTTCCTTTCTTATGCTTAATAATGTATGGAAAAGACTCAATGAATTCAACCCACTTAGCAAGACGCCTATGCAAAGTAGATTGGGCTTTCAGATATTTCAAAGCTTCATGATCAGAATGTATGATAAATTCTTTTGGCCACAAATAATGCTGCCAAACCTCAAGAACTCTAATTAAAGCATACAATTTTTTTATCATATATTGGATAGTTCAACTTAGCACCAGAAAGTTTCTCAGAAAAATAAGCAATTGGGCGACCCTCTTGCATCAACACACCACCAATTCCAATACCACTAGCATCATATTCAATCTCAAATTGCTTGTTGAAATCAGGAAGTGCAAGCAATGGTGCAGAAGTTAACAATCGTTTTAGTTCATCAAAAGCATGATCTTGGGCAACGCCCCACTCAAATGCAACACCCTTTTTAGTCAATTCAGTCAAAGGTGCAGCAATAGTAGAAAAATTGGGCACAAAACGGCGATAAAACCCAGCTAGACCATGAAAACTTCTAACTTGACTCACATTCATGGGAGTAGGCCAATTTTGAATAGCTTCAATTTTAGATACATCTACTTCTACTCCATGCTTAGAGACAACATAACCCAGAAATATGACCTTATCTTTGCAAAATGTGCACTTCTCAAGATTACCATAGAGTTTACTATCACGCAACACTTGCAAAACATGTCGAATATGTAAAGTATGATCAGATTCATTGCGGTTGTAGATTAATATGTCATCAAAATACACAACCACAAACTTGCCAATAAAATCACGCAAAACATGGTTCATCAGTCTCATGAAAGTGCTAGGTGCATTAGTCAAACCAAAAGGCATTACTAACCACTCATATAAACCAAATTTTGTTTTAAAGGCGGTTTTCCACTCATCTCCTTCTTTCATCCTAATTTGATGATAACCACTACGCAAATCAATTTTAGTGAAAACAGCAGCACCACTCAATTCATCTAGCATATCCTCTAAACGGGGAATAGGATGACGATATCGAATAGTAATGTTATTTATCGCTCTACAATCTACGCACATACGCCATGTACCATCTTTCTTAGGAACAATAATAACAGGAGCAGCACAAGGACTAAGGCTTATACGGATATAAACTTTGTCGAGTAGCGCTTGTACTTGCTTCTGTATCTCCTTCGTCTCTTCGGGGTTCATTCTATATGGTGCCCGATTGGGTAGCGAAGCTCCGGGAATTAATTCGATTTGATGCTCAATACCTCGCAATGGTGAAAGTCCTGCGGGTACCTCGTCCGGAAACACATCGCCAAATTCCTGCAAAACATTAGAAACACCAAGAGGAAGAGGGGTCATGTCGTTAGAAACCAAAACCGTACCCATGTACAAGAGCACAAGAGGCATGGCTGTAGGATCCTCACTAAATTCTCTCATGTCTTCTTTGGTGGCTAATGAGACTAAGGATTTCACTCTCTCACTTTTCGTTATATCACTCACAACATTACAATTCTCTCGCCTATCTAATGAAGCATCTTCCAAGTTGACTTCAACTTTCTGACGAGACTCATTGATAATTTGCTATGGTGTCATAGGCTGTAAATTAATTTTCTTGACCGTTGCACGACCAGCCTCCAAACCACTGCACAACCCCACCATTGTTAACTATCGCATAAGAAGACTTGACCGAGTAGATACCAGATGGATGAAACATCCAAACAGGTGCATCCTCATCCTCAGAAAAGGTTACGGAAGCAACTAGGTTAACAAGATTCAACCATCTATTATACAGATCCGGAGACACATTTCTACGGAAGGTGATTTTAAGGTCAACACCTCATTCGCAAAAAAAAAGAAAAAGGTCAACACCGTCCCAGACACAATCAATGGTGCAGTGTTGCTCGTTAGCGAGCACATATGAGAAGCTGCTGAGATATACGTGCATGGCTTCCTACCTGCCCAGCAACTCTTATGATCAGAAAAACTCTACTCCAACATGTCTAAATTGTCTGGCTACGAATCTGCACCCACCTCCACTAGGGATTTCCTACGAGCTTAAGAGCATCTCCAGCCGCGTCTCACAAAGCGTCCCCCAAAGGGATTTGGGACGCGCCGGACAAAAAAATGCATTCCAGCCGCGTCCTCCAAAGCCCATTTTTGTTCGGCGCGCCCCGATACGGTGTCCGGCGCCCCGAGTCCGTCCCCGTCCCACAGTGGACGCACCGGGCACGCCGGACACAACGAAAAGCGAGGCGAACCAAGGCGAGCCCGACGCGTCAGCGGCTCGGAAGCCTAAAATCCCGTCGCCTACCTTTGGTCAAGCGACGTTAATGGCGTCCCTGTTTTCCCAGGCGACGCAGGGACGCGTCTCGTCGTGCATGGCCGCGTGGCCGTCCGCGCCGGCGTTATTATTGCGTGCAACCACCCGCTGCCGCCGCTGTTTAAAGACGCCCTGCAGTTCTCACCGCTCACAAACCTTCTCGTCGCCGCCGCCTCCCCCCTCCCAGATCTTCTCCTTGCCGCTCCAAAAATGTCGAGCTCGTCCTCCCGCAAGATCGCCGCGGCGAACGGCTTCGGCCGCGGCAGCCTCACCGTGCCGGAGGCGTGGGCGTTGTACCACGCCCGGTATCCAGTCCCGCCGGACATGCGGCTGCCAAGCAGCGGCGGCTGGAAGATGGCCGTGAATGGCATTGGCGTCCCGCCGCCGCCGAAGCCGCGCACGGATCAATGGAGGGACGCCATCAAGGCCCGTCGGGCTCAACTCACCGCCGAGGAGCGGTTGGATCCGACGTGGGCGGCCGACAACAACGACGCCTGGTGGACGACGTACTTCAAGGCGAAGTACGACGTCGAGATGTATAGCACCGAAGGGCTCGTCGGCGGCCCCAACAGCTGGAAGAAGGACGGCCGCGCCAGGTTCTGGGGCGTTCCGGGGCGCACCCTCGAGAACGTCATCCGCGGCATCCGCAACGGCGCTCCAAGGTTGGAGATGCCGTCGTCACCGCCGCCGTCTCCTCAATGGCAGCCGAGGAGGACGACGTACTCGTCCTCCTCGCACTCTTCTTCCTCAGGACCGGCGCGATCGACGCCGTCCTCGTCGTACCGGTCGGCGCCCTACACCGTCCCCAAACGGGAGGTGAAGGAGGAGCCGGCGACGCCCATCAACACGAGGCGTGGCGGCAGCGGCAGTGGCAGCCGGCGGCAGCAAGGGAGGCGCGGCGGCGCCCTCCTCATCCCGAAGCCGGAGGTGAAGGAGGAGCCGGAGGAAGCGTCGCAGGCGGCGCTGCTGGCGGAGTACGAGCGGCAGCAGCGGCTCATCGCCAGCAGCGACGACCCCGAGGACTGCCCAGGTCTGCGGGCGGCGTTCTTGGCGTCCATGAACGACAAGGACGCCTGGAGGGGCGACCTCGACGCGGCGATCGCCTTGTCCATCCGCGACTCCGGCAAGCCGCTGGTGGACCTCACCGACAACGGCGAGGCAGGACCAAGCGGTTTGGTGAAGGACGAGCCCGTCGACGAGCCCGTCGACGAGCGCGTCAAGCAGGAGGTCGTCACCGATGAGATGTACAACTTCCAGCAGTACTACGACGCCTCCGGCCGCCGCAAGTGGTTCTAGATTAGGTTTAGTTTAAATTTAGTCAAATTTCGTTCGAATCTATGTAAGTTTGGACGAATCTTAGTCGAATCTCGTTAAGTTTAAAATTTCCGAAACCGGGGAACGACATCCCCAAACGCGGCACGAACGAAACACGTCCCCCAAACGTTCAATCCGACGCGGTTTGGGGGACGCTTTGGGGGACGCGACTGAAAATGCTCTAATAGAGGTTCACATAGCGCCCGCCTGCTATCACCGCAGCCATGTGAACGGGAACCACCAGGCCGATTGCGCCTGTCGTTTACCCGGCGCCGTCCATGTTGCTCAAATGCTTTCAAGCGATCGTAATCTATTTCAAAGGTAACCGGTAATCTGTTTCAAAGTTTCAGATAACAGGAGGCTATTGGCTTGTCGCTTTGTTAGCCGTAAGAAACCATAGCACCAGCACTCCTGGTCTGCAGCTCACACCAGTATAGAGGGGATTGGACAGAAGTAGTTGCAACAAAGCAATACACAAATGAACATAGCACTAAAGACGAGATGGTTGTGGCTTCAGCGATTTGACATGTTTCCAAGCCGTGGAAGGAGCTTAACATTCAAGTTCCACAATTGGTGAGACATCTATTCGAAGAGGGGACCTACTCCGTGCTGGAAGACGGAACATCCACCTTCTTTTGGACAGGCCGATGGCTCCTAGAGGGGCGATTGTGCGACATTGCGCCGAACCTGCTTGTGGTGGTCCCGAAGCATATTGTTAGGCAACGCACGGTCCTTGAGGGCCTAGCTGGCGGGTAGTTGGATGGCCTTCCTCCGGATTTAGGAGCAACCAGAGTGTTGCTTGAGGTGGCCGATCGTCTGGTAGGCATTACCCTTGTTGAGGGTGTGGAAGACGCCTTCCGATGGGGCTGGGAGAATACACCTACTCTGTTCATTCGTGCTATCGTGCGATGTTTGGTGCCAAGGTTGAGATGGCGGTTGCACTGCAGGTTTGGTGTTTGCGAGCTCCGCCAAACTACAGGTTTTCCCTTTGGCTAGCAGCAAGAAGTAGATGTTGGACATCCGACAGGCTTAGCAGGTGTGGCCTCCCGCACCTGGCGGCATGCCCATTATGTGACCAGGTGGGTGAGTCCTTAGACCATCTTCTAATGGGATGCGTTTTGACACGTCGGGTTTCGACGAGTTGTCTGCGTTGGTGGGGAAAGCTTCACTGGATGCCGTAACCAGACACCGAGTTTGTTCGCTGGATGCAAGAGAAGCATGGGGGACTGGGTGCAGATCGCGACTTTTGGACATGTGTGACACTCATATGCTAGTGCCTATGGCGCCATCAGAATGATGTGGTCTTCGAGGGTGCGACACCTTCCAAAGTCGCGGTGATTTTGGAAATCTCCAATGAGGCTGAGCTTTGGCGAGCTGCATGGTTGTTTAGAGACGTCCTCACGCCAGTGGATAAGTGGAGGTTCCGTGAGTAGTTGCGTAGTGTGTGTGCTGCCTTCTCGGGCGGAGCGTGAGGTTGCTTTGTCTGGCGTCTGTGCCAGAAACGTGTTGTACTTTGGCCTTCTAGCTTTTCTTCTATGAATCAGATACGTCTATCTATGAGGTATGCTTGAAAAAATGCACGGCTTGACTTTTAAACGGAGAGTGAAAACCCGAAACATGAAGCAACAATATCTGGAATCATAGTTTCATGTATTTGATCCTAGCGAGAGGTTAAGCCAGCATGTCGTCTTTGCTGTGTTGAACAATAAGAAAGCACCGTCGCTGCAGCGGTCAACCCAACTCTGATCACAAGTGATTTCCTAGCTACTCAAACTGCAGGCGGTGGGGCGTGGCCACCAGTCTGAATTTACACCTCCACTAGTGGAGATGATTTGTTCAATACATCACCCCCTAATCACCAAAACAGGGTGTTGTCTGATCTCACGGCTTCTCCACCAATTAGCACCAGAATTAGGAACAATCCTGGCGTCCTGCCGTAGAAAATCTCATCTCAGTTGTGTGCGTAACAATGCACGCCCTTTGGCCCGGCTCTGCTATCTAATGACAGAACCTTAGGTATACCACACGCAGATCTCAGTTGAAACTCGGGCAATACCGTGGGAGCTAATACCGAAATCTATATTCACAAAAACATCTCACTATCCATACCACCTTGGATTCGCAGTCATAACTCGGAGTTTAAGATAACACGGGGATGCGAGTGGCCTCACTGGGCTGGACTACGCTTTGTCTATCTTCAATATCTCAGCGACATGTGAATCGGTATGGAAGAAGCATCTGGCTGGGGAGATTGGAAAGATGGGAGGATGTAGGGGTATTTAAGTGCTCCCTGTTGTGAAGAAGATGTGTGACCGTTCTCCTCATTGGATTAGTGTGCTTCAGTAATTTAGTTTTGTCATTCAAAAGAGCTGATCATCCGTCATTGTCCAGTCAGCACCCAGCCCCAAACCGAACCTACAATGGACCATTTTTGGCCGTCGGCGGAGGTATAACCACAGAGTGGTGGTAATAATCTGCTGCTTGGAGAAATATTGTAAGTACTTCGACCAGTTCGTGTCAATATTTTGCTGCATAATCCGTGCGTGCCTGTGATCGTCTCTTACTAGCATTGCCCTTAATCAGTCGTATGTCTCATTTTGTGGCTACGTATCTGGATAGTAGACGATTGGATGACGAAGCAGGACGGCGTTCCATTGTGCGCGTTCTTTTGTTGTTCTGTTTTTGGCGGAATTGCTGGGTTTAGAATATGAAGAGGTCTGCAGTATATGAATTAACAGCGAGATAGGTATCCCTCGCGTCTCTCCCCAGGGAGGCACCAGGGGTACTCCCGCCGCCGCCTACAACACCCCCGCCCCCGGATTCCCCTGCCGCCGGATCCCCTCTCCGCGGCGGTGGTAGCTCCCCTCGTCGCCGAAGGTGACTTGGGGCGGTGGAAGACAGTGTCCGTCGCTGGAGCTGCTGGGGCGGTGAGAGTCGGTGAGTCGCTGATATGCGATAAGAGCGGCGACCCTACGTCGGGGTGGTGGTGGAGACCTTCTTCGGCGGCGCCATGGCCGGCGACGGATGCAGGGCTGGGGCGGATGGTGTTTGGACGAAACCTAGATCTGATATGGGTGGATCTCCCATGCCGCCTTCCCAGATCTTCTTCATTGCGTGGTAGGGCCGGATCCGGTGGAGGGTTGTCCCTACGCTGCCGCCGCCTTTCCTGATGATGGCCCATGGCCGCCGGTTGGGTTCGTTCAGGAAGTTTGAACAGGGTGCCGGTGGGTGGCGTGGGGGATGCTCGCACGGGTTGAATAAAAGTGGCGGTCCTAGTGTTCCTCTCGCGCCAAGACGAAGATCTACTTTATGCAGGTCCTTTGGTTTTGGCTGAGGTGTTGAGTTTCGGAAGCCCCGCCGGCAAATTTAAGAGTGCACCTATGCCTGGTGTTTGCTTGATCGGGTGGTATTCGGTCGTGCGCACCTATGTTTTTGTTCCAACCGTTTGGTTCCAGAGGGAGCGGCGCGAAGCTCTGTTCTATGCTGCCATCAGATGACTTTCTGGTCCATGGCGAAATCAGAGGTGAAGAATATCATGAAGGTCGGATTCGACGACTAACGATGGAGGTTCGAGTCTCTATGTTGTTGAGGAACTTGCTTGGTATTCTGGGTTCGCAACATCAGTATGCAAGTGGGGGCGGCAACACAGGTAAAGTTCAGAGTCTTACCTCTCAGGATGAAAATCCAAGGTCTGACCTTAATTGGTTGTGTGTGGCAATGGTCTTGTTGAAGTCATTGTTTAAAGAGTGGAGACTATCTTCAGAGTGAAAACCTATGATCTTTCGATCGGGCGACGACGATGCTTGTGCACTGTTCCCTTCCTGAAGGCTTCACTTTTGGAGAGCCTGGAGTTTAGGTGTTGTCTTGGTGGTGGATGTATAGTTGCTGCTAGGGCTGAAATACCGTAGCGGGACTTTTTTCTTCCTTTAGTTTTCTTTTATTTTTTTAGATGTATGCATCCGTACTACTAATAAGGTATTGCGTTATTGCAGACGCTACATGTAATTAGTATCCTTGATATTAATAGATTCTCTTTATCGAAAAATGAGAAGCTACCTAGATATACGCATGGCTTCCTACCTAGCTCCCGGCAATTTCTGAACTAGGATATGAAGGAGATATGCCCTAGAGGCAATAATAAAGTGGTTATTATTTATATCTTTATGTTTATGATAAATGTTTATAAATCATGCTATAATTGTATTAACCGAAACATTAGTACATGTGTGATATGTAGACAACAAAGAAGTTCCTAGTATGCCTCTTAAACTAGCTTGTTGATTAATGGATGATTAGTTTCATAATCATGAATATTGGATGTTATTAATGAAGGAGATATGCCCTAGAGGCAATAATAAAGTGGTTATTATTTATATCTTTATGTTTATGATAAATGTTTATATATCATGCTATAATTGTATTAACCGAAACATTAGTACATGTGTGATATATAGACAACAAAGAAGTCCCTAGTATGCCTCTTAAACTAGCTTGTTGATTAATGGATGATTAGTTTCATAATCATGAACATTGGATGTTATTAATAACAAGGTTATATCATTATATGAATGATGTAATGGACACACCCAATTAAGCGTAGCATAAGATCTCATCATTAAGTTATTTGCTATAAGCTTTCGATACATAGTTACCTAGTCCTTATGATCATGAGATCATGTAAATCACTTATACCGGAAAGGTACTTTGATTACATCAAACGCCACTGCGTAAATGGGTGGTTATAAAGGTGGGATTAAGTATCCGGAAAGTATGAGTTGAGGCATATGGATCAACAGTGGGATTTGTCCATCCCGATGACGGATAGATATACTCTGGGCCCTCTCGGTGGAATGTCGTCTAATGTCTTGCAAGCATATGAATAAGTTCATAAGAGACCACATACCACGGTACGAGTAAAGAGTACTTGTCGGGAGACGAGGATGAACAAGGTATAGAGTGATACCGAAGATCAAACCTCGGACAAGTAAAATATCGCGTGACAAAGGGAATTGGTATCGTATGTGAATGGTTCATTCGATCACTAAAGTCATCGTTGAATATGTGGGAGCCATTATGGATCTCCAGATCCCGCTATTGGTTATTGGTCGGAGTGAGTACTCAACCATGTCCGCATAGTTCACGAACCGTAGGGTGACACACTTAAAGTTGGATGTTGAAATGGTAGAACTTGAATATGGAATGGAGTTCGAATATTTGTTCGGAGTCCCGGATAAGATCCCGGACATCACGAGGAGTTCCGGAATGGTCCGGAGAATGAGATTCATATATAGGATGTCATTTTATGTGAATTAAAATGATCCGGAAGGTTCTACGGAAGGTTCTAGAAAAGTCCGGAAGAAATAAGGATGGAAGGTGGAGTCCCAGAGGGACTCCACCCACCTTGGCCGGCCAACCTAAGGGAGGAGGAGTCCCAAGTGGACTCCCCACCATGGTGGCCGGCCACCCCACCAAGGAAAGGGGAGTCCCACTCCCCTAGGTTTGGACACTTGGAAGGTTTTGTTGGGGTCTTATTCGGACTCTTTTGACCTAAACCTTGGGGCCTCCACCTATATAAAGAGGGGGAGAGAGGGGCTGGCCGGCCACTCAAGCCACCACCATGGCCGCACCCCTCAAGGGTGCCCTAGCCGGCGCCCCTCTCCCCAAACCCTAGCGGTTTCTCTCCTCCACCACATCCCGCACGCTTAAGCGAAGCTCCGCCGGATTTCTCCACCACCACCGACACCACGCCGTCGTGCTGTCGGATTCAAGAGGAGCTACTACTTCCGCTGCCCGCTGTAACGGGGAGGTGGACGTCGTCTTCATCAACAACCGAACGTGTGACCGAGTACGGAGGTGCTGCCCGTTCGTGGCGCCGGAACCGATCGTGACCAAGATCTTCTACGCGCTTTTGCAAGCGGCAAGTGAACGTCTACCGCAGCAACAAGAGCCTCATCTTGTAGGCTTTGGAATCTCTTCAAGGGTGAGACTCGATACCCCCTCGTTGCTACCGTCTTCTAGATTGCATCTTGGCTTGGATTGCGTGTTCGCGGTAGGAAAATTTTTGTTTTCTATGCAACGTTATCCTACAATTAATAACAAGGTTATATCATTATATGAATGATGTAATGGACACACCCAATTAAGCGTAGCATAAGATCTCGTCATTAAGTTATTTGCTATAAGCTTTCGATACATAGTTACCTAGTCCTTATGACTATGAGATCATGTAAATCACTTATACCGGAAAGGTACTTTGATTACATCAAACGCCACTGCGTAAATGGGTGGTTATAAAGGTGGGATTAAGTATCCGGAAAGTATGAGTTGAGGCATATGGATCAACGAGTGGGATTTGTTCATCCCGATGACGGATAGATATACTCGGGCCCTCTCGGTGGAATGTCGTCTAATGTCTTGCAAGCATATGAATAAGTTCATAAGAGACCACATACCACGGTACGAGTAAAGAGTACTTGTCGGGAGACGAGGTTGAACGAGGTATAGAGTGATACCGATGATCAAACCTCGGACAAGTAAAAATATCGCGTGACAAAGGGAATTGGTATCGTATGTGAATGGTTCATTCGATCACCGAAGTCATCGTTGAATATGTGGGAGCCATTATGGATCTCCGGATCCCGCTATTGGTTATTGGTCGGAGTGAGTACTCAACCATGTCCGCATAGTTCACGAACCGTAGGGTGACACACTTAAAGTTGGATGTTGAAATGGTAGAACTGAATATGGAATGGAGTTCGAATATTTGTTCGGAGTCCCGGATGAGATCCCGGACATCACGAGGAGTTCCGGAATGGTCCGGAGAATAAGATTCATATATAGGAAGTCATATTCCAAGTTTGGAAATGATCCGGTGCATTTATGGCAGGTTCTATAAGGTTCTAGAAAAGTCCGGAAGAAATCACCATGGAAAGTAGAGTCCCGGAGGGACTCCACCTTGCATGGCCAGCCAACCCTGAAGGGGAGGAGTCCAAGGTGGACTCCCCTAGGGTGGCCGGCCAACCCCCTCATGGAAGGGGGAATCCCACCCCAAGTGGGATTCCCACCTTGGGTAGGTTTCCCTACATATGGGAGGTTTCATTGTTGGGGTCTTATTCGAAGACTTGGATACCAACACTTGGGGATTTCCACCTATATAATGAGGAGGAGAGGGAGGGGGCTGCCCACTCTTGGCCGCACCACCTAGGGCTGCCCTTGGCCAGCGCCCTAGCCTCCCCTTCTCTCCCCAAACCCTAGCGGTATCTCTCCTCCACCACATCCCGCATGCTTAAGCGAAGCTCCGCCGGATTTCTCCACCACCACCGACACCACGCCGTCGTGCTGTCGGATTCAAGAGGAGCTACTACTTCTGCTGCCCGCTGGAACGGGGAGGTGGACGTCGTCTTCATCAACAACCGAACGTGTGACCGAGTACGGAGGTGCTGCCCGTTCGTGGCGCCGAAAGCGATCATGATCAAGATCTTCTACGCGCTTTTGCAAGCGGCAAGTGAACGTCTACCGCAGCAACAAGAGCCTCATCTTGTAGGCTTTGGAATCTCTTCAAGGGTGAGACTCGATATCCCCTCGTTGCTACCGTCTTCTAGATTGCATCTTGGCTTGGATTGCGTGTTCGCGGTAGGAAATTTTTTGTTTTCTATGCAACGTTATCCTACGAGTGGTATCGAGCCGTGTCTATGCATAGATGGTTGCACGAGTAGAACACAATGGTTTTGTGGGCGTTGATGCTCTTGTTGTCTTTAGTTTGAGTACTTTGCATCTTTGTGGCATAGTGGGATGAAGCGGCTCGGGCTAACTTTACATGACCGCGTTCATGAGACTTGCTCCTCGTTCGACATGCAACTTGTATTGCATAAGAGGCTTTGCGGGTGTCTCGTCTCTCCTACTATAGTGAAGATTCAATTTACTCTTCTATTGACAACACTAGTATCACCGTTGTGGTTCATGTTCGTAGGTAGATTAGATCTTACTCGAAAACCCTAAACCACGTAAAATATGCAAACCAAATTAGAGACGTCTAACTTGTTTTTGCAGGGTTTGGTGATGTGATATGGCCATGATGTGATGATGAATATGTATGAGATGATCATTATTGTATTGTGGCAACCGGCAGGAGCCTTATGGTTGTCTTTAAATTTCATGTTGAGTAGTATTTCAAAGTAGTTGTAATAGTTGCTACATGAGGTGAACAACCATGAAGACGGCGCCATGAACCTTGACGCTACGCCGACGATGATGGAGATCATGCCCGTTGATGATGGAGATCATGTCCGTGCTTTGGAGATGAAGATCGAAGGCGCAAAGACTAAAGGGCCATATCATATCACATATGAATTGCATGTGATGTTAATCCTTTATGCATCTTATTTTGCTTAGATCGCGACGGTAGCATTATAAGATGATCCCTCACATTAATATCAAGATAATAAAGTGTTCTCCCCTCGTATGCACCGTTGCCAAAGTTCGTCGTTTCGAAGCATCTCGTGATGATCGGATGTGATAGATTCAACGTTCATATACAACGGGTGTAAGCCATGTTGCACACGCGGAATACTTGGGTTTGCTTGACGAGCCTAGCATGTACGGACATGGCCTCGGGACAACGGAAACCGAAAGGTTGAACACGAGTCATATGGATGATATGATCAACATGTTGATGTTCACCATTGAAGCTACATCATCTCACGTGATGATCGGTTTTGGTGTAGTGGATTTGGATCGTGTACCACTTAACAACTATGAGGGATGTTGTATTAAGTGGGAGTTCATTAGTAATAAGATTAGAACATGAACTAATTATCATAAACATAGTCTGAGTAGCATTTTGAATTATTTTTTGTAGTATTGGCATCCGTTTTCTACTATGCGCTAGTCTTGTTATTGAGATACAAATACTGTTAAAATCTGATAAGAAACTTTACGGATTGGTACCGTATTGTTAATGAATCAAGAAATGATTAAGTCCTATTGCAAACTTTTAGTAAACCTCACATTTTTGATTCAAAGAGCTATGGTTTCAATTAGTACCTAAAGTTATCTTGTCTCCGTCAAACTTGAAATTCAAATTTGTTTGAAAAGTAAGGAGCTGAAAATTTAGTTTTCAGAAATAATCAAGGTATGAGATATATGAGATATCTAAGACCTTATTGCAAGATGATAGAATATTATATGGTGAGACTACATAAACTCATAAGTTTTATGGGAATGTATGAAGGTTGAAGACGCCAAGCGTCACAATCCTCCAACTATTGGGGCACTAACGATATTCGCATATCCATGAAGTTATCATCCTTAGTATGCACCGTTGCTAAGACTCGTCGTATCGAAGCATCACGTGATGATCGGGTGTGATAGATTCTACGTGTGCATATAATGGGTGCAAGCCAGATTTGCACATGCGAATACCAAGGTTAAAACTTTATGAGCCTAGCATGTACAGACATGGTCTCAGAAAGTCATCATGATACAATGGATAAAATTATGAGTGAAATTGTTCATCATATTACAAGGTTACTAATAGTGAAATCCGGAACACTTATCATATGATGATCAACTTCAAAGTAAGAACCTCAAGGTTATTGGTATTTGACCAACAAACCTAGAAGCTAATGATGTTGAAGTGTTTTCTGAATAATGAGGAAAGCTAAAAGAGAAACTGCAAAAGATATTTTGGCAAAAAGAAAAGAAAAGACTAGAAAGTCTAGCTCAGGTGTATATAAATGATATACATGTTATGGTTGTATTCCTAGTTAAGTCACACTATGAAATTCTTGGGTATTAGTACTATATTGGTTGGTATGAAGTGTCATACAAAACAATGCAATACAAGAATACAATGGCCTAAGTGACTGACAAGGAATATGATAGGAATGCACGTCCGGAACAAAATAAAGTGTTATTATGTTCGTCGTTGGCATTCTATCTAGCCCTTAGAATTTATAATAAAGAACTTAATAATTGTTATTTTGCTCTGGTCAAATGAAAACAATGAGTTGTTCAAATTATGACATTACTCCATGTACGATGGATAAGTTATTATAAATCTTAATGGTGAAACACACATACATAACACTGACGCTAAAATGCCATAAGGCAAATGATTTGAATTCCACTTATTTGTGGAACCGCCATTTAGGTCATGTTAGAAAGGAATGCATGAAGGAACTCCATGCAAATGGATTTTTGGAGTCATTTGATTTTTGAATCATTTGGCGCTTGCAAATCTTTTCTAAAAAGAATGACTAAAATACCGTTCATAGGCCAAGAGTTGAACGGGCAACTAACTTAGTGGAAACATACATGCTGATGTATGTGGTTCACTGGGCATAGTTGTGTGTGGGAGATTCTTCTACTTCATAAAAACTTCCAACAATGAATTGAGTATATATATATGGATATATTCAATAAGGAAGAAGTTTGAAACATTTGAATGGATTCAAATAAATTTCAGTATGAAGTGGAAATCATCGTAATAGAAATCAAATATCTATGATTGGATCATGGTGGAAATATTTGAATTACAAGTTTTAGCGAACATCTAAGAGAGTTATGAAATTGTTCTACAACTTACGTTTCTTGGAGTATCATAGTGATGATGAAGTATCCAAGAGATATATCCAAACTTTGTTGGATCAATGATGAGATAAAATATTGATGCCATTATATTTTTGTGGATTATGCTTTAGTGACTACCGCTTTTACACCGAATAGAGCATCATCATGATCCGTTGAAATGACACCATACAAGTTATGGCATGGGTATAAACCCTAATAGTCAACCAAAATCGGATGAATGTCTTTGTTGGTTATCCCGGAGATTTAATTGGGAATTCTTCCCACGAGACAAAGACAAAAGTGTTTGTCAATGTTTCTTATTTCCGAGAAATTGTTTCGAGTGAAGTATTTGAGTGGGAGGACAATATAATTTGATAAGGTTTATGAACCCGAGCATAATGATCGAGTAGCGCAAGCATCGGAATTGGTTTCGGAAGCGGCCACGACGATCATGGCTCTCATGACTACAAAGTGTTTTAGCCATAGAGATCGAAGTACATATTGAACCTTGTAGGTATGGTTTACTTTGTGATCAAATAAATGATTTGTGGACAAAGGATTGATTTTGAACAATGATAAACCAACTACAAAACAAAGAAGTTATGATGGGCCCTGACTCCGTTAAAATGGCCATGCGCCATGAAATCCAAGATAGATGAATACTTTATGAAAGTAAATGAATCTATGAAATTGATAGACTTGGATGAAATATCCTTGAAGAAAGCTTGACTTATCGAAAAATTGTTTACGACAAAGTTCAAAGAGTTGAATACGATAAGATTAGATCTTCCGTAGCAATGCTTATAGTCTATGTGGATTATTCTAGTAATCACTACATATTTCTTTTATGAGATATGCTAGTAGGATGGCAAAATACACTACTTAACGAAGTATGTATACAAGATACAACCAAGAGTTTTGCTGGTCCGTGGAATACTAGATAGGTATACAAGCTTCAATTGGATGAAGTAAGTATCACGGAGTTGGAATCTTCACCGAGATGAAATAGTCAAAGAGTTTTTGATTTCATCGGAGACGATGAAGAGGCTTGCATTTGCAAGAAATTAAGTGGGAGCGCTAAGACACATTTATAATACTTTATGTAGGTGACATATAGTTGGTTATAAATGATGTAATTATATACTTGATTAAAAAGGTTTCATTGAGAATTAACTTCAATGAAAGGATATGGATTGAAACAAATTTAGTGTCAAGATCTATGAAGATAGATTGAAACACATAAATAAGTTTAAGTCAAAGTACATATAATGGATATTGAAGTAGTTCAATATAGAAATATTAAGAAAATGTTCTTGTCATGTGAAGGTTTAACAAGACTTGAGTGTATCTGACACTCAATGAGTAAAAACACATGAGTGATTATAGATCACGAATAATATGTACACAATCAGATATCATGTGCTATAAAGTGTTATGAGCATATACCAGAATGATTCATATAATGATCATTGGACGACAGTAAGAATATCCTTGAGTACTTTAGAAGAACTAAGGATATATATATATATATATATATTTGTATGAAGAAATGACAAATAAATCGTTGTAAGGTGTTACACCGATATTGGTTTTGTCACATATAAAATATAATTTCAATCTCAAATTAGACTAAGTGTTGTTTAAAAGGTAGCACAATGAGCTAGAAGTTGTCTATGCTAGATTTAGAAGAGTTCTAAATATTGTGACGGATTCTACAAAAGAAGGCAGAGTATGTCATTATTTTGACAATGACAAAGGATGTTAAGTCAAGAGGTTCTTTGAGAACTTGGTGTAGTTCCGACGAGTCGGAACTTTGAAGCTATATTGTGTGTGACAATATTAGTGACATATTTCGAACAGCGGAATTAAGGTTCCACCGAAGATCAAACATATTTAATGCCAACTCATTTGGAAATGAGTGATGCGTTGAGACGCAAATGAATTACAAAATACATACGTTTCGAGCGTGTCGGATCCGATGACTAAAAACCTCTCCCGTGAGCAATACATGATAAAGCACCGGAAGGCCAAGGTGTTATATCTTTACAAATGTAAACTAGATTATTGACTCTAGTGCAAGTGGGAGACTCGAAGGAGATATGCCCTAGAGGCAATAATAAAGTGGTTATTATTTATATCTTTATGTTTATGATAAATGTTTATAAATCATGCTATAATTGTATTAACCGAAACATTAGTACATGTGTGATATATAGACAACAAAGAAGTCCCTAGTATGCCTCTTAAACTAGCTTGTTGATTAATGGATGATTAGTTTCATAATCATGAACATTGAATGTTATTAATAACAAGGTTATATCATTATATGAATGATGTAATGGACACACCCAATTAAGCGTAGCATAAGATCTCGTCATTAAGTTATTTGCTATAAGCTTTCGATACATAGTTACCTAGTCCTTATGACCATGAGATCATGTAAATCACTTATACCGGAAAGGTACTTTGATTACATCAAACGCCACTCGCGTAAATGGGTGGTTATAAAGGTGGGATTAAGTATCCGGAAAGTATGAGTTGAGGCATATGGATCAACAGTGGGATTTGTCCATCCCGATGACGGATAGATATACTCTCGGGCCCTCTCGGTGGAATGTCGTCTAATGTCTTGCAAGCATATGAATAATTTCATAAGAGACCACATACCACGGTACGAGTAAAGAGTACTTGTCAGGAGACGAGGTTGAACGAGGTATAGAGTGATACCGATGATCAAACCTCGGACAAGTAAAAATATCGCGTGACAAAGGGAATTGGTATCGTATGTGAATGGTTCATTCGATCACTGAAGTCATCGTTGAATATGTGGGAGCCATTATGGATCTCCGGATCCCGCTATTGGTTATTGGTCGGAGTGAGTACTCAACCATGTCCGCATAGTTCACGAACCGTAGGGTGACACACTTAAAGTTGGATGTTGAAATGGTAGAACTTGAATATGGAATGGAGTTCGAATATTTGTTCGGAGTCCCGGATGAGATCCCGGACATCACGAGGAGTTCCGGAATGGTCCGGAGAATAAGATTCATATATAGGAAGTCATATTCCAAGTTTGGAAATGATCCGGTGCATTTATGGTAGGTTCTAGAAGGTTCTAGAAAAGTCCGGAAGAAATCACCATGGAAAGTAGAGTCCCGGAGGGACTCCACCTTGCATGGCCAGCCAACCCTAAAGGGAGGAGTCCAAGGTGGACTCCCCTAGGGTGGCCGGCCAACCCCCTCATGGAAGGGGGAATCCCACCCCAAGTGGGATTCCCACCTTGGGTAGGTTTCCCTACATATGGGAGGTTTCATTGTTGGGGTCTTATTCGAAGACTTGGATACCAACACTTGGGGATTTCCGCCTATATAATGAGGAGGAGAGGGAGGGGGCTGCCCACTCTTGGCCGCACCACCTAGGGCTGCCCTTGGCCGGCGCCCTAGCCTCCCCTTCTCTCCCCAAACCCTAGCGGTATCTCTCCTCCACCACATCCCGCACGCTTAAGCGAAGCTCCGCCGGATTTCTCCACCACCACCGACACCACGCCGTCGTGCTGTCGGATTCAAGAGGAGCTACTACTTCCGCTGCCCGCTGGAACGGGGAGGTGGACGTCGTCTTCATCAACAACCGAACGTGTGACCGAGTACGGAGGTGCTGCCCGTTCGTGGCGCCGGAAGCGATCGTGATCAAGATCTTCTACGCGCTTTTGCAAGCGGCAAGTGAACGTCTACCGCAGCAACAAGAGCCTCATCTTGTAGGCTTTGGAATCTCTTCAAGGGTGAGACTCGATATCCCCTCGTTGCTACCGTCTTCTAGATTGCATCTTGGCTTGGATTGCGTGTTCGCGGTAGGAAAATTTTTGTTTTCTATGCAACGTTATCCTACAGGATATATATCAGGTGTTATAGGAAAAGGGATTTAGTGCACATGAGCAACAGTGCTTCATTCACTTTTAGATTTTTGAAAATTTCAATACCTCACACTTCTGTGTCTTCCAAAATTATATCGTTACAAATATAGATAGATATGTACAGGATGAGTGTGCGCAAAAAAGTCTCGGTAAAAAATACTTTAATTTTTTGGAATATATATAAAAACAAATATCTATCAAAAAGATATACTATTTTACTACTATTTACTATCAAAATTTGTGTTTTTAAAATTTCCAAAATACAACGTATATTTAATGGGACTTTTTTACATGTGCCCTTCCTGTATATATATATCTATCTATATATTTAACACCATAATTTTTAGAGACAAAAAAATGCGAGGTTTTAAAATTTTAAAAAATTTAAAAATGAAGGGACCATTGGTGCCCATGTGTCAAAGACACCTTCTGGTGTTGTAGTAGTACTAGCAGAATGGGAAAAGGAAACTGTACTTCACCAATTTGTGTGAAGATTTCGCGCTTATAATAAATTGTGTGTTCTTGTCTGCCTACTACCATTTTCACCAGTTATTGCTCACAGTTCATGAGCGAGGGTTCGCAACCTGAAGGAGTGAAGGTCGGAAGCGCCTGGCGTTTACCGCTGTTGTCCCTGCAAGTGCTTTTAATTAATTGATCGTAATCTATTTTGAACCTGGTGTCTCCTTCCTCGAATGTAAAGAGCAGACTGCATGGAGCTCCCTCCCTGAATGTACAAACGATTGGCATCTCCTTTGCTAACCTTTATGACGTAATATTATACAAAGTTGGATATTGTTCTCAAAGGGTGGTTGCACCCAACCATTGATCCTCCCAGAACCTTATCTCTAACCCATTCCTAATGGAGAAATAACCATAAGAGAAAATGTGCTTCTTAGTAGCCATAATACCAACACAAAAAAATGAGAGTCTCCAGGTTTTCATATAACCCGAGAAATCGTTTTCGAACCAACATACTTTCTCTGCAACAGTTTTTGCCATACGTCATCCTCGGTTAACAATTTAGCCAACCATTTACCAAGCAAGGCCATGTTTTCAACCGCTAGATCATGAACACCAAATTCACCTTGCTCTTTCGGACTGACAAATAACGATGCACTTAGTCAACCGGTATTTCTTCTTTTCACTATATCCTTGCCAAAAGAATCTAGATCGGAAATAATTCAATCTATGAAAAACTTCTTTAGTCAACTAGAAGAAAGAAATTATCTACAGTATCATGTTTGTGAGCACTAAATTTATGAGGACAAATCTTCCACCTAGAGATAATATTTTTTCTTTCCAACTACTAAGACACTTCTACAGTCTTTCCTCGATGATTTTCCATTCAGCAAGTGTGAGTCTCCGATGATGGATCGAAATCCACAGTCAGCATATAGGTTAGCATCATCTTAGACCTCGCCAAAAGAGAACAATTCACTTTTATGAAAATTAATCTTAAGACCTGACAATTTCTCGAACGATGATAGTATTAATTTCGGGTTTCTCGGCAATTCCATGTAACGTTGATAGTATTAAAAAGTACAGTTACAATTGCTCGAACATTGATAGTATTAACTCTTATTCCTTAGAATTCTGTCATCGGCATATTGAAGGATAGACAACCGACCATCAACCAGATTAGGGACCACTTCTTCAATCTAACCATCAACCAAATGAGCGACCACTTCTTCAATCTAACCATCAACCAAATGAGCGACCACTTCTTCAATCTAACCATCAACTTTAGTATGCTAAATAATAGGCATATCCGCCATAATGTTAAATAAGCATGGCGTCTCCTTCCGTGAATGTAAAGAGCAAACTGCACGGAGCTCCTCCCTGAATGTACATAGCATTGGCATCTCCTTCAGGCCTGATCTCCTTCCTCGACCTGTACTAGATATTTCCTGCCTTCTAGGGTGTTGTTGGCTCATGAGCCCATCTCAACGTATAGAGAAAGACGATGCCTCTAAGCTGGGCCGACACAGCTACTCGATCTGCTTGCAAACATTAAGAACACGATTTGGTCTGTACCGCTGAATCCGTTCCGCATCATTAATTTTGGTAACAAAATAATTTCCCCAAAGTTGATGCGGAAACGCTCAAGTTATGCGGCATGCAGCTCCTCGAACAACTCCATTATATCACCTTTAATAATGTCCCAAAAGGTTTGGAAAAACTCAGCCGAAAAACCATCCAAACCGGGCGCCTTATTGTATTCCATCAGAAAAACAGCCTTCCTTGCTTCCTTTTCTGAATAAGGGGCGATAAAAATGGCATGTTCCTCATGAGACACTTCGGAGATATCATAGATCCTGGATTCATCCAAGGACACTGTTGATTCTTCTGAAGTCTCAAATAAGCATTTGTAGTACGGCGTGATATACAACTTGAGGTGCTCATGGCCTTCGATCGTACCCTCGTACTGAAACAAAAAGTGAATGAGTTGATTTATGTACTATCATTGGCGGTACTATGAAAGTATCTCGTATTCGTATCACCTTTCAGCAGATCTGGGCATTCGATCATTGATACCATTTGAGTTCGTCCTCTCGCTGGAGACCAGCTAACTTTGTATTGTATTGACTCTTAAGTTTAATGTTTTTGCACCGTTAGCGGTCTCACTTCAGCGATTGTATCTAAGTCCTCAATATTCGATAATAGGCCGAGTTTCTCTTTTTGAGCACTCCAGTCGTGTTTTGCACCCATCCAGCGAAGTTTCTCCGTATAGAGCGTAATTTATTATTCCACCTCTGGATAGGGTTTAGACCAGCGATAGGCTTCTTCCATGCCATTCTGACCATGTCTGGAAAACCTTTAGGAAGTAGACATCCCAATTCAAATTTGAACAAACCTCGTCTACACTGAGGCGTTGGGGTTCCAATGGTCAATAATATGAGAGCATGATCTGACAAAGCCTCAGTCCGAGGAAGAACCCGCACGGAGACCATAGGGAATTTTTATTCCCAGTCTGAGTCTATAAGTATGCGATCTAATTTCTCGTAAATAGGCTTTAGAAGACTGTTTTCCCAAGTAAACTGTCTCTCGACCATTGAAACATCCTTTAAATCAAAACTATCAATCAGAACATTGAATAAAAAAAGGTCAATGGTTGTCGAACATGTCTCATGATGGTATCTAAGGAAAGTAAAATCCCCTCCTATAATGATAGGTTACAGATTATCTTTCGCTAGATTAACCACCTCGTGAAGGAAGGCAGGTTTGAAAGCCTCCTGAGCAGCACCATAGATGGCAACTAGACTCCATTTAAAATTATCATATTTATTCTAGATGTGAAGTTTTATATGAAAATAACCTCTCAAATTATCTAAAATTTTCATGGTCGAGGTTCTAACACCAACTAATAGACCACTAGAGCGCCCTCGAGGCGGCCGGGATAACCAACCAAAGTTCTCCCCTCCTGAAAGGCGATTTAGAAGACTTCCGAGTAGTTTCGCTTGCCTGTTTCAGAAAAAACAACGAAATCTAAACCATGTTTCCTAATACATTTTGCAATGTATAAGTGTTTAGCCAAGTCGCAAAGATCTCTGCTATTCTTAAACATGTCATTCATTTGAAAACAATCGTCGATTTTGTTACCTTAGCCATTTCATTAGGCCAAATCTTCCTCTTTAGAGAGGAGGACCTGGATTTCTGGTCAGACGCTTTGTGTTCATAGCATGAACCTAACATCGCCTCATACAATCCCACCTCCGCTACCTCTAGTACAAGATGTGAGAGAAGCTAGCCATCTGAAATGGCGTACACCTCATCGTCATCATCTATAAGATAGATACCTGATTTACTCAAAACCATACGTGTGCATTTAATCTATCAAACACAATATGTTTTAGAGATTTAGTCGAAAAAATAGCCTTAAAAGAACTACCCAAAGAGACACCAACATTATTTAACTTAGCAGAAATATGTGGTGTTGAAAAAGACAAAAGGGATTTAGAACAACTATCCACACCAGGCGAGTCGAGGTAATTTAGTCATTCGAAAGAGCTGAGCAACCGTTATCATCCCATTAGTATCTAAACCCGAAACCGAATCAACAACAGGGTCATCTTTTTTATTATCGGTAGAAGTAAAATTTCAGAGTGGTGGCGATTATCTTCTGATTAAAAAGTAACTGTACTTCTTCCTGGCTAATCTCAACGGCGCCACCCGAGCGGCATCGTTGTTCCAACCTCTTCATGTCCCCGCTCGACCGCCTCCGGTCCAGCGAAGAAAAGGTCCCGGCTTGCTGATCTCTCAGGGCTCCTTCGGTGTCATGGTTGTATCACGGCGGATCCTCCCGAATGTCGATGTTGTCCCTACTCGTGGAGTGTTTGATGTTGGGTAGTTGTCGACGGCTCGGGCGAAAGCCATGGCCGGTTTGTCTGGAGCCGATGACAGTGACGCTCTTGGGCGCCATTCTCCTCCTTGGAGGCGTCTTTGTTGAGCATCGGCGCTGCCCCTTCATGGTCGGATGTCTCTAGGTAAAAACTTTGGCCCTTGTAGGGTCGAGCAACGGCGTCACCTTGGTGTCGCTCCCCTTCTTGGAGGCGTTGCTTATGAGACCTCAGCGTTCTCTTGCTTCTCATTCCATGGTCACTTGCGCCTGGCGGATGCTCGTGTGTATGGTGGGGATTCCGGTGATGGTCTACCGGCGACACCCTCCTCTCTTCATTTGCTCGAGACGAAGACCTCAAGACTTCAAGTTTATCTTTGTTGGTGGTAGTCGTACTGCTGTTGTTTTTGGGTGTCGTTTTCGCTTGGTTATATGCTTGTACCGTAAGCTGGTAACCCCAGCGGGTCGATGTGTGTTGGGGTTGTGTTGTATTCCTTGCCAGGCTTTGTTAATTCAAAGTTGGACTCGTTGAGTTTAAACTGTACTTTTTAAGTCCGTGTCAACAGTCTGCTGCATAATCAGTGCGTGCCTGTGATCGCTCTTACTAGCATCGCCCTTAATCAGTCTTGTGTCTAATTGTGTGGCTACGTATCTGGATCCATTTCGACCATTGAATTACCCACGACCTTTCGACGTTTATGAGGCTACGTCACTGCAGCCATGAGGCCGGCTGCGCCGCCGTCTCCCCCGTCGCCTCTGCTTCATTGGCGTACCTTCGGTAGTTAGCTCGACAGTTTCAGATAAAAGGAGACTTTACCTTGTGGCTTTGTCAGCCGCGCGCCTGAGAAAAACAAGTGCAGCAGCGGCGCTGCGGCGCGCGCCCGTGCGAGGGAAAACGAACAGGATTTATGTGGTCAAACGATCCATTTGTTTACTACATTTCGAAGAACTTCATATATTTCCCTGTGAAAAAAAAACGAAGAGAAACAGAGATGATCGCAGGAAAGAATGGTCACCTATTCTTCAATTTTCTCTCTGATTGGACTTGCTCCCGGAGTAGAGCGTGCTGACAGCACGTTGAGTGTAATAGAGCTGTGAAAGGACAAATGATCATAGTACTAACGATTTCACTGATTATGGGACAGTCATCTATTCTGTCGACAGAGAAGGGAGAGATGTCCGGTCACCCAAATCGCAACCGCCTCTGCATTACAAGCGGGGATTAACCCCCTAATCAATGTAAATTCGTTAAATCCTAACAAGACCGAAAGGAATCATGCGCCCTCCACCGATCTATCAAACTGAGCAGAGCACAAGTAACAAGGCAAACCCGGATCATACTACAGCAATTTGTATCACATTATGCATTGTCATTCTCGTTCCGCTACAGACACACAAATAGAAGATCTTCATCAAGATGGTCTAAGACTTGGGGTGTCGTCTGGTCTTACGGCTATGTACTACGCCGTTTTGCATCAGAACTGGGAACAGCCCCACCAGATAGAAAACTATTTAAGGAGAATCATGGATCAGTTTTCTGCTTAACTATGTACACCCTTTGGCCCGGTTCAGCAATCTGCGGGACGAATCGTGTGTAAATCAAGTGCAAGTCTCCAGATCACTCATGCTGAACTTCACATTCACAAGAACATCTCTCAATCCATGCTAAGTTGGATTCGCACGGGACCACTAACACATCACTTAGTCCGGAGTTACTCTTGTCGGCTGGACTACACTTTGTTTATCTCCAATATCTCAACTACTGGCATGGTGGAAGCATTTGGCTGGAGGGATTGGGAAGACAAGAGAATTCTGGTGTATTTAAACGCTCACGGTTGTGAAGAAGATGTGTTACCCTTCGCCTCACAACATCATGGTGATTTAATTTAATTTAGTCATTCAAAAGAGCTGAGCAACCGCCGTCATCCGGTTAGTGCCTAGCCCCAAACCGAACCAACATGGGGTCATTTTTATTTTATCAGCCGGGGCATAATTTCAGAGTGGTGGCAATATTCTGCTGCTTAAAAAGTAACGTAGTTATTAAGTTCATGTAAATTCTGCTGCTTAACTCGATACGTGCATGTGCAGTCTCTTACTAGCATCTCCCCTTAAACTCAGTTTTGGCTTAAGAAGGACGGCTAAGATGCTCGATACCCCTTCGTTACTAGTATAAAATTAAGATACGTCGCACTGTACAAAGCCCGTATAGTCTAATTCAATTATATGAGATACAAGTACGTCACAGTTGTGGGCCTCCGGTGAGTTTGGCGGATCATCGTGGCCTGTGCACCATTGTGGTGGGCGCCGGCCGCCATGGCAGATCGGCGCCACCGGACAGTTCGGGAGATACTTGGCCGGGCAGTCTGGGTCGCGGGGGACATCCAGGTGCATAGCCGAACGGACTGGCCGGGACGCGGTTTACGTGATCGACAGACAAGACTGTCCGGAATATACGGCAGACTGACCGGTCATGTTGTTCCGGAGGAACACAAAATTTCCAGAGGCATTTGCCAATTCCACCGGCCTGTCTAGCCAGGCGAGACGGCCTGTCCGGCCTAGAAGTTTCTAAACGCATCTTTTGTCGGTCTGATCGGCGTCGAGAACCAGCCAGACCGGCAAATAATTAACGAATATTCAGAGGCATTTGGCACTGCATTCTGATCAGTTTGGCGACGGCCACCAGCCTGTCCGGGGAGAAGACTTTCATGCAGCAGCTTCTGTCGGCCTGACTGGTATCTGGCGCCGATCTGGCTGGCAATGAATTAACGCCACCATTTCTCACAGCACAGATGTAAGTTCTCAAGCTTTGGTTTCCTGGTTCACTTTCAAGCTTGGGTTTTTCTGGTCTAATGTCCAATTCCTTCGCCTCTTGAAGGTTCATTGCAAGTGAAGAAAAATGCGGATGAAAGTACCAAACTTTTATCCATTGCGCCAAATGTTGAAACGCTTTTTCTGAACTCACTTTATGAGGTTAGTGTTATCTTTCTTCTACCAGTTCAGTAATTTGTTGACCTAAGCCATAATTAAGTCCTAATCTTTGGGCATTATTTTTCAGAAAGTCAATACACAATTGGTTTTGCCTTGGGTAAATTCCTGCACCTGACGTATTTCGAGATAAAGCTTTTCATACCAAGTTATTATCATTCGCATGGGTGTTAACGGATTGTTTGCAAAAGTTTGAAAACAAATTCTGCGCAATAAAGATTATAGTGATGTCCACGGACAATAGCGAGACTATCTAGCACTTGATGATTGCATACATATTCCACGAAGTATGGTATTCCATATGACGCAAAGAGCGGTTGTCAAGTATAGTTTCCAAGTCATTACACAGCTAACTGAAAATAGAAAATAAAATGAACTAAGTCTTGAACACCGCGGGAAACCTTCTACGGGACGAAAACCCGACCATATCCACTAGACCTTGGACCTAAGCATCATCTTCCTCGCCATTGGGGTTGAGTAGTTTATCTTTCACGCTATCCATCTCGTTACTAGGTGAAAAAATTATTTCACCGACCATAACTTCTCTGGTAGAGTCAACGAGTGTCTGCAAAAATAATTTAAGAGAACATGTTATGATATGTGCTGCTAGTTCATCATGTAAGAAGAATTTTGTTTTACCTACATGTGTAATAGTGGTTCTAAATTCATCTCCATCCCATTCTTCCATACATTTTAGGACCCAAAGTCCACATGAGTTTCTATCATAATACAAGACAAGCAAAAGACACTAAGTAACATTGCATTGTATATTAATATAGATGAGAATAAGTTGCCCCACGTACTCACCCATCCTTTTGTCTTGGCATTTTGTATTGTTTTATAGGCTAGTTCGAAGGATCGGAACAACCATGATCTGCTTTTGTTATGTCATAAGCAATTTCAGTTCTCTGAAGTAAAACGAGTAGTTAAGATCAAGTAAGTAATGATTAATATTTTAACAAAATACTTATGACACAGTAAAGTAGTATGAAAACATACCAATGCTTCAATGATATCTATGTAACTGCGAAGAACATAGAGGAAATCTAAGACTTGAAATTCCTTCTTGGGTACATGCATCACGACGGTGACCCAATGATTGCCATTAATGTTTACAGCAAGACAGTACTGCAATAAAAATGTGTAAGTATGTTTCAATATACATTGAATGAATTATGTACACCATTGCATTGCATGTGCTCACACGTACCTTCGGTCTATGGAAATACTCGTCCATGCATATGTGAATTGCTCGATTCTTCTCTATTTCCACCTGGGGTTGGTCGGCTGGAAAATAATCTCTACCCCTTGTCCTCCCTTCTATAAGATGCGTCGACCTCCATGTGGTGGACAGGACACGATCATCTGGAACACGACGAGAAGAGTATCGCACATAAGCATTGATGACCTGCAAAAATTAGTGGTACACACAACTAATTAGCCCTTCAATCAAGATAGTTGTTCTGTAATACAACAGGGATAAAAAAAATTGTTTGTACATCGCCCATCAATCAGTCATGGGTTAGCATAGGTGCAACATGGTGGGCAGTCAACACGAGTCCTTCAGAACTGTAAACTTTTTTGTTGCGGCATCGGGAGCACTTTGATAGTTCTTTTACAAGTGACACGGCAGCTTCGACGCTTCGACGTGATCTTCAGTCAAATAATTTACCTGAAGTAGAGCATCTACTGAATGGAAGTTACCTGCAACGAACACGTAACGTGTAAACTGCAGTTAGTGAAATGCAAAGGTCGTTAAGAAATTTGCATGTGATACGAACAAACTTACCCTCAGCATTTTTCTCATCTCGGATTCGACGCTTGTTTGCAATTTTTTTAGACAAATAAGTGAAAGTGCATGGAGCCCCCATGTGTGGTTTTGGTAATTAATGACAATCTCTATGGACTAATGTTTGCATTGAGTTATATTTGTAGGAGTTATTCATAGGCAATGCTTGAACCATATGTTGGCTTCAAGGTTGCAATAAGAAGAAATTGATGAAGAATATTAAGTGTCAAGTATGTCTTGAAGATGAAGATGAAGTGAGCCCTCAAGTTTAACTTCAAGACGAACCAACATGATGAAGAATGAAGAAATAAAGTGCAAGTTCAAGATGAACCAACTCGAAGAGATCATTTGCTTGAAGCTTGCCATCCATATGGTGTTCATGGATATGTGAAGATGCGCCTAAGAAAAAGTTCTCCCATGGTGGATTATGGAGAAGCAATCCGCAAGACTTCGGCAAGCAAGAACAATCAAGAAAGGCATTCCATCTTGTTGTGATCAAGATCGTCATCATCAAGCTCAAGAGGAACGTGCAAGGTTAAGGTTTGCTCTTGATAGGGTTTCTTTCTTACCGGTCTCATAGTGTAGTTGGAGACGGATTTATAGTTTAGTCGTTGTCGTACTATCAAGAGGGCTCTCGAGTGAGTAACTCGATCGTATCCTTCGGAGAGCTCAAACCTTTGCATCCTTGCATCATTTTTCTTGGTTGTTATTTGGATCTTATTCATGTGGTAATTTAGAGCTTGTGGTTATTCCCATAGCAAGCTCTAGTTCATCGAAAACGGATTCCGCATGAATCACTTGTTGCGTTTTCAATATTGGAGTTTTTCTCGGATTCTTGTATTGAGAGTTTTCACTCCAAAATACATAGAAAGATCTACCCAACTTGTTTTTAAGTTTTTTTTATCTCTTTTTGGGTTAGCTCTTGTAATTCTCTTTACAACAAAATTGATTTCACCTAAATCCAAGTTTCCTAACTCAAATTGTTGCATTTTCCATATTGGAGGTTTTACCAGTTTGTCTTTTGTAGATAGGTAAAATCTTTATTCTTTTGTTTCTATCCTCCCTTGCTGGACTATGATGTTTCTATGAATATTGTTGTAGATCTTGTTGTTGTGATTTCAACGAGCCCAAGATCATCGAAATCGGAGTCCGGATGCAAAAGTTCTTAAGATTTTCGTATCGGGTGTTCGGGTAAAAAAAGGGGGCCAGAACTGCCGCCGGGAGCACCCTGGCACTGCCGGCCTGTCACGTTTTTTGCCCCAACGGGTAGATTTCTCTGCCCCTATTTAAGGGGATCTTCTTCCCCAAAGTTTCCAAACGGTTAGAGCTCGTTTTACCTCCATTGTTGACCTTCTTTGAGCTTGCTATCTCCCTCTCCCTCCCATGAATCTTGCATCTATTTGAGAGAAAGATAGAGGAGATCTAGATCTACATCTTCACCAATCAAATCCCTCTCTTTGTGAGGGGAATTCACTAGATCTAGATCTTGGAGAAATTTGGTGTTCCTTCTCTTATTTGTTCTTCCTCTTTTATTCCTTCAATAGCTTTTGTAACTTTGTTGGAATTTGAGAGAGAAGGACTTGAGCATCTTTGTGGTGTTCTTTCCATTGCATTTGGTGCATCGGTTTGACTTCTCCGCGGTGATACGTGGAGGTGAAAGTTCGTGAGATATTCACTTCGGGAGCTTGTTCATGTTGGGTCTTTGGACCCTAGACGGCTTATTGGTCTTTGTGGTGTTCTTGGGGACTCCAATTAAGTTGTGGAGATTCTTCAAGGGCAAGGCCTTTGTGGCGTCTTTGTGGTGTTCTTGAGGACTCCAATTCAGTTGTGGAGATTCTTCAAGGGCAAGGCCTTTGTGGCGTCTTTGTGGTGTCTTGGGGACTCCAATTAAGTTGTGGAGATTCTTCAAGAGCAAGGCTTTTGTGGCAATTTATTGGGAGCCTTCAATTAAGTTGTAGAGATAGCCCGAAGTTTTGTGCGGGTTCGGTGACCTCCCTAAGGTTCCATAATGGATCGAGGACATCCCTTTTGGTGGAAATTCTCGAGGAGAATACGGTGGTCCTCGTGCATTTGGAATGACTTGTCCTCCACACCGCTCCAACGGAGAGTAGCACTCGCAAGAGTGTGAACTTCGGGATACATCATTGTCTCCGCGTCACTTTGGTTATTCCTATACCCGAGCTCTTTACTTATGCACTTTACTTTGTGATAGCCATCGTGCTTGAAGTTATATATCTTGCTATCACTTAGTTGCCTATATTGCTTAGCATAAGTTGTTGGTGCACATAGGTGAATCATAGTATATAGGCTTTGGGCTTGACATAGTAAACGCTAGTTTTATTCCGCATTTGTTAAGCGCATCTCGTAAAAGTTTTAAATCGCCTATTCACCCCCCCCCCCCTCTAGGCGACATTCGTGTCCTTTCAGTAAGGGGACTGGACCTTTGCAGATGGCATGTGTTTCCGCTTCTGAGGTTCGTTTGGCCTTGCAGATACAAAGGTTGACGACGATAATGAGGATGACGATCGAGAGGGAAAATCATTTGTAATTTGGATAGGACCTTTTTGGTCACCCTTACTGCAATTAAACAGTACAGATGGTTGAGAATCATCATTCATTAATTTGCGTGCAACAGATGGTGCAAGGGTGCTGCCATTTGTATTGTCTAGCTCGTCCTCCTTAACATCATCCTCGTCAACATCCTCGTCCTTGTGAACTGATGTGAAGTACTTTGATGGATAAACTCCCTTCTTGTTGCTCTCACTTTCCTTGTCCCCTTCGGACGTGCGTTCTCACGTCTATAAATGATCCCCTCCTTATTTAACTTTGCAATAACTCTCTGCAATGGAAAACAATAAATGTGTCATGGCACGTCCAAAATGAATGATTCGTGCATAATTAAGTTCGCCGCGTTTTTACATCTGTGCATGAATCTGCTATAGTTGCAATCTGCTTACGGACAAGAGTAATCTCCCCACGTCTGGAAGAACATTCTGAATAGCTAATATCATCGCGGCGTCTCCATCAGTGATAACACCTTTGGGCTTCTTCTGACACATTGCAGTCAAGAATGTCCGAAGCAGCCAAGCATATGTATCTTCCGTCTCGTCTGAGACGAGAGCGCATGCAAACACCGTAGTCTTACGATGATTGTTCAGGCCTACAAAAGGAATAAATGGCATAACATAGCGGTTAATCTTGTACGTGCTATCAAACACCGCCACGTTACCAAAATTCTAATAGTCCTGCCGTGACTGAGAATCACACCAGAACATGCTTTTCAGCCGTCCTTCATTGATACGTCTCCAACGTATCGATAATTTCTTGTGTTCCATGCCACATTATTGATGTTATCTACATGTTTTATGCACACTTTATGCCATATTCGTGCATTTTCTGGAACTAACCTATTAACAAGATGCCGAAGTGCCAGTTCCTGTTTTCTGCTGTTTTTGGTTTCAGAAATCCTAGTAAAGAAATATTCTCGGAATTGGACGAAATAAAAGCCCGGAGGCCTATTTTCTCACGAAGCTTCCGAAGTCCGAAGGAGAGACGAAGAGGGGCCACGGGGCGCCAAACCCTAGGGCGGCGCGGCCCCCTTGGCCGCGCCGGCCTGTGGTGTGGGCCCCCTGTGCCGCCTCTTGACCTGCCCTTCCGCCTACAAATAGCCTCCGTGACGAAACCCCCGGTACCGAGAGCCACGATACGGAAAACATTACTGAGACGCCGTCGCCGCCGATCCCATCTCGGGGGATCCTGGAGATCGCCTCCGGCCCCCTGCCGGAGAGGGGAATCATCTCCCGGAGGACTCTACACCGCCATGGTCGCCTCCGGAGTGATGAGTGAGTAGTCTACCCCTGGACTATGGGTCCATAGCAGTAGCTAGATGGTTGTCTTCTCCCCATTGTGCTATCATTGTCGGATCTTGTGAGCTGCCTATCATGATCAAGATCATCTATATGTAATTCTATATGTTGCGTTTGTTGGGATCCGATGAATAGAGAATACTTGTTATGTTGATTATCAAAGTTATGCTTATGTGTTGTTTATGATCTTGCATGCTCTCCGTTATTAGTAGATGCTCTGGCCAAGTAGATGCTTTTAACTCCAAGAGGGAGTACTTATGCTCGATAGTGGGTTCATGCCCGCATTGACACTGGGACAGTGACGAGAAAGTTCTAAGGTTGTGTTGTGCTGTTGCCACTAGGGATAAAACATTGATGCTATGTCTAAGGATGTAGTTGTTGATTACATTACGCACCATACTTAATGCAATTGTCCGTTGCTTTGCAACTTAATACTTGGAGGGGGTTCGGATGATAACCTCGAAGGTGGACTTTTTAGGCATAGATGCGGTTGGATGGCGGTCTATGTACTTTGTCGTAATGCCCAATTAAATCTCACTATACTCATCATGATATGTATGTGCATGGTCATGCTCTCTTTATTTGTCAATTGCCCAACTGTAATTTGTTCACCCAACATGCTGTTCGTCTTATGGGAGAGACACCTCTAGTGAACTGTGGACCCCGGTCCAATTCTCTTTACTCGAAATACAATCTACTTGCAATACTTGTTCTACTGTTTTCTCTGCAAACAATCATATTCCACACAATACGGTTAATCCTTTGTTACGAGCAAGCCGGTGAGATTGACAACCTCATCTGTTTCGTTGGGGCAAAGTAGCTTGGTTGTGTTGTGCAGGTTCCACGTTGGCGCCGGAATCTCCGGTGTTGCGCCGCACTACATCTCGCCGCCATCAACCTTCAACGTGCTTCTTGGCTCCTCCTGGTTCGATAAACCTTGGTTTCTTTCTCGAGGGAAAACTTGCTGCTGTGCTCATCATACCTTCCTCTTGGGGTTGCCCAACGAACGTGTGAAATACACGCCATCAAGCATATTTTCTGGCGCCGTTGCCGGGGAGATCAAGACACGCTGCAAGGGGAGTCTCCACTTCTCAATCTCTTTACTTTGTTTTTGTCTTGCTTTATTTTATCTACTACTTTGTTTGCTGCACTATATCAAAATACAAAAAAATTAGTTGCTAGTTTTACTTTATTTGCTATCTTGTTTGCTATATCGAAAACACAAAAAAATTAGTTTACTTGCATTTACTTTACTTATTTCATCATGTTTCCTTTTGATTTTACCACAAAGAACATACCGGTAGGACGTGGGTCTATAGTTGGGAGAAATAATATAGAAGAATTCTTCAACCATGTTAGTACCATTGAAAATTTTGAAGATAGACACTTGGTAGATCTTGCGCCTACTTATGAAATTGCTGCCGCACATTTAGTTCGCTTGTTGGAAACTAAATTTGTTAATCTTAATCCTATAATCCAACACATGTTTTTCACGCTTGGTGATATGGAAGAAGGGGAAAAGAAAGATTTTGTATTAGAAACCCTTCTTAGAGAATTTGGTGGTCTAGCAAGAGAAGCTAGAAAGGTGTTTGCTAAATTTAATATGCTTGGTTCTCCTACTAATTTTGTTAGTCTCCTTGAAAAGATGGATATGGATAGAATAAGATACACTAATAATATTGATGATGGAGGGGAGATCAAAGCACCAATACCATGTAAGCTCCTAGCTATGAATGATGCACTAGAAAATAACTATGCTTGGCTTGTTCCTGAAAATTTGTTTGATGAGAGTAGCACACCTAAGACTAATGAAAAGGGAGATGCTAAAACTTATGTATCTAATATAATATGCCTAGTTGATAAAACTCCACACCTCGCTGAGAATGCACCACCCTTCAATAATACTTGATACACACTTTCTGCGCCTAGCTGAAAGGCGTTAAGAAAAGCGCTTATGGGAGACAACCCATGTTTTTACCTACAGTACTTTGTTTCTATTTTGTGTCTTGGAAGTTGTTTACTACTGTAGCAACCTCTCCTTATCTTAGTTTTGAGTTTTGTTGTGCCAAGTTAAGCCGTTGATAGAAAAGTAAGTACTAGATTTGGATTACTGCGCAGTTCCAGATTTCTTTGCTGTCACGAATCTGAGCCCACTGCCCTGCAGGAAGCTCAGAAAATTATGCCAATTTACGTGCATGACCCTCAGATATGTACGCAACTTTCATTCAATTTGAGCATTTTCATTTGAGCAAGTCTGGTGCCATTTTAAAATTCGTCAATACGAACTGTTCTGTTTTGACAGATTCTGCCTTTTATTTCGCATTGCCTCTTTCGCTATGTTGGATGAATTTCTTTGATCCACTAATGTCCAGTAGCATTATGCAATGTCCAGAAGTGTTAAGAATGATTGTGTCACCTCTGAATATGTCAATTTATATTGTGCACTAACCCTCTAATGAGTTGTTTCGAGTTTGGTGTGGAGGAAGTTTTCAAGGATCAAGAGAGGAGTATGATGCAACATGATCAAGGAGAGTGAAAAGCTCTAAGCTTGGGGATGCACCCGGTGGTTCACCCCTGCATATATCAAGAAGACTCAAGCGTCTAAGCTTGGGGATGCCCAAGGCATCCCCTTCTTCATCAACAAATTATCAGGTTCCTCCCCCGAAACTACATTTTTATTCGGCCACATCTTATGTGCTTTTTCTTGGAGCGTCGTTTTGTTTTTGTTTTTGTTTTGTTTGAATAAAATGGATCCTAGCATTCACTTCATGGGAGAGATACACACTCCGCTGTAGCATATGGACAAATATGTCCTTGGTTTCTACTCATAGTATTCATGGCGAAGTTTCTCCTTCGTTAAATTGTTATATGGTTGGAATTGGAAAATGATACATGTAGTAATTGCTATAAATGTTTTGGGTAATGTGATACTTGGCAATTGTTGTGCTCATGTTTAAGCTCTTGCATCATATGCTTTGCACCCATTAATGAAGAAATACATAGAGCATGCTAAAATTTGGTTTGCATATTTGGTTTCTCTAAGGTCTAGATAATTTCTAGTTTTGAGTTTGAACAACAAGGAAGGCGGTATAGAGTATTATAATGCTTTCAATATGTCTTTTATGTGAGTTTTGCTGTACTAGTTCATCCTTGTGTTTGCCTCAAACAACCTTGCTAGCCTAAACCTTGTATCGAGAGGGAATACTTCTCATGCATCCAAAATACTTGAGCCAACCACTATGCCATTTGTGTCCACCATACCTACCTATACTACATGGTATTTTCCAGCCATTCCAAAGTAAATTGCTTGAGTGCTACCTTTAAAATTCCATCATTCACCTTTGCAATATATAGCTCATGGGACAAATAGCTTAAAAACTATTGTGGTATTGAATATGTAATTATGCACTTTATCTCTTATTAAGTTGCTTGTTGTGCGATAACCATGTTTATCGGGGAACGCCATCAACTTGTTGTTGAATTTCATGTGAGTTGCTATGCATGTTCGTCTTGTCTCGAAGTAAGGGCGATCTACACTGAGTTGAATGGTTTGAGCATGCATATTGTGAGAGAAGAACATTGGGCCGCTAACTAAAGCCATGTTCCATGGTGGAAGTTTCAGTTTTGGACAAACATCCTCAAATCTCTAATGAGAAAAGAATTAATTGTTGTTGAATGCTTAAAGCATTAAAAGAGGAGTCCATTATCCGTTGTCTATGTTGTCCCGGTATGGATGTCTAAGTTGAGAATAATCAAAAGCGAGAAATCCAAATGCGAGCTTTCTCCTTAGACCTTTGTACAGAGCGGCATAGAGGTACCCCTTTGTGATACTTGGTTAAAGCATATGTATTGCGGTGATAATCCAGGTAGTCCAAGCTAATTAGGACAAGGTGCGAGCACTATTAGTACACTATGCATGAGGCTTGCAACTTATAAGATATAATTTACATGATGCATATGCTTTATTACTACCGTTGACAAAATTGTTTCATGTTTTCAAAATCAAAGCTCTAGCACAAATATAGCAATCGATGCTTTTCCTCTATGAGGACCATTCTTTTACTTTCAATGTTGAGTCAGTTCACCTATTTCTCTCCACCTCAAGAAGCAAACACTTGTGTGAACTGTGCATTGATTCTTACATACTTGCTTATTGCACTTATTATATTACTCTATGTTGACAATATCCATGAGATATACATGTTACAAGTTGAAAGCAACCGCTGAAACTTAATCTTCTTTTGTGTTGCTTCAATACCTTTACTTTGAATTATTGCTTTATGAGTTAACTCTTATGCAAGACTTATTGATGCTTGTCTTGAAATGCTATTCATGAAAAGTCTTTGCTTTATGATTCACTTGTTTACTCATGTCATCACCATTGTTTTGATCGCTGCATTCACTACATATGCTTTACAAATAGTATGATCAAGTTTATGATGGCATGTCACTCCGAAATTATCTTTGTTATCGTTTTACTCGCTCGGGACGAGCGAGAACTAAGCTTGGGGATGCTGATACGTCTCCAACGTATCGATAATTTCTTGTGTTCCATGCCACATTATTGATGTTATCTACATGTTTTATGCACACTTTATGCCATATTCGTGCATTTTCTGGAACTAACCTATTAACAAGATGCCGAAGTGCCGATTCTTCGTTTTCTGCTGTTTTTGGTTTCAGAAATCCTAGTAAAGAAATATTCTCGGAATTGGACGAAATAAAAGCCCGAGAGGCCTATTTTCTCACGAAGCTTCCGGAAGTCCGAAGGAGAGACGAAGAGGGGCCACGGGGGCGCCAAACCCTAGGGCGGCGCGGCCCCCCCTTGGCCGCGCCGGCCTGTGGTGTGGGCCCCCGTGCCGCCTCTTGACCTGCCCTTCCGCCTACAAATAGCCTCCGTGACGAAACCCCCGGTACCGAGAGCCACGATACGGAAAACATTGCGAGACGCCGTCGCCGCCGATCCCATCTCGGGAGATCCTCGGAGATCGCCTCCGGCACCCTGCCGGAGAGGGGAATCATCTCCCGGAGGACTCTACACCGCCATGGTCGCCTCCGGAGTGATGAGTGAGTAGTCTACCCCTGGACTATGGGTCCATAGCAGTAGCTAGATGGTTGTCTTCTCCCCATTGTGCTATCATTGTCGGATCTTGTGAGCTGCCTATCATGATCAAGATCATCTATATGTAATTCTATATGTTGCGTTTGTTGGGATCCGATGAATAGAGAATACTTGTTATGTTGATTATCAAAGTTATGCTTATGTGTTGTTTATGATCTTGCATGCTCTCCGTTATTAGTAGATGCTACGGCCAAGTAGATGCTTTTAACTCCAAGAGGGAGTACTTATGCTCGATAGTGGGTTCATGCCTGCATTGACACACGGGACGATGTGACGAAAGTTCTAAGGTTGTGTTGTGCTGTTGCCACTAGGGATAAAACATTGATGCTATGTCTAAGGATGTAGTTGTTGATTACATTACGCACCATACTTAATGCAATTGTCTGTTGCTTTGCAACTTAATACTGGAGGGGTTCGGATGATAACTCTGAAGGTGGACTTTTTAGGCATAGATGCGGTTGGATGGCGGTCTATGTACTTTGTCGTAATGCCCAATTAAATCTCACTATACTCATCATGATATGTATGTGCATGGTCATGCTCTCTTTATTTGTCAATTGCCCAACTGTAATTTGTTCACCCAACATGCTGTTCGTCTTATGGGAGAGACACCTCTAGTGAACTGTGGACCCCGGTCCAATTCTCTTTACTGAAATACAATCTACTCCAATACTTGTTCTACTGTTTTCTCTGCAAACAATCATATTCCACACAATACGGTTAATCCTTTGTTACGAGCAAGCCGGTGAGATTGACAACCTCACTTTGTTTCGTTGGGGCAAAGTAGCTTGGTTGTGTTGTGCGGGTTCCACGTTGGCGCCGGAATCTCCGGTGTTGCGCCGCACTACATCTCGCCGCCATCAACCTTCAACGTGCTTCTTGGCTCCTCCTGGTTCGATAAACCTTGGTTTCTTTCTGAGGGAAAACTTGCTGCTGTGCTCATCATACCTTCCTCTTGGGGTTGCCCAACGAACGTGTGAAATACACGCCATCATTCATCATCTACTTCGTAATCAAAAAAGAATTCAGGATCACTCTTCTTCCTCGCGGCCATGATACCAAGTGTTGTGGCAGCATCACCCTTCGCAATAAGCTTCCTCTTCTCCCTGCAACATAGGTTGTACAGATCTCGCCTTACGAAGCCTACACCACCGTAGCCATGTTTTCTGAGAAAGTGTTCCATAATCATGTACTTTCTCATCCCACTTGCTCCCAAAGATAGTATCTCAGCTCTCGGGTACGCCTTAATCTTTATGTGCGATCGAAGAAATGGTACTTCGTCCGGTCTAGCTGGTTTATGGTTGTGATTGCCGTAAAAACTTTTGACAACTCATGCTCCTCTCGATAGGTCACGCTTCACGGTGAGATTGGCATTGCAGTTGCAACGAGTCTCGGGTCTCAGCCTACGACTGCGGCCTTCCTGCGTTAAGAGCTTTTTCTGACGTTTCCCTGCCCTGGAACAGACATGCCGCCTTAACCGTATTTCTCCCTTACCATGTTTCCCTCGCTTTGCCCTCTTCGAAATGTCCTTTGGGATGCTGAAGCCATGCTCTCTCGCATAGCTGTTGTACCAGACAAAAGCCGCCGGTTCGGAATAAAATGTCATGTCCAGTATTTTACAGTGCTCTTCCACTGAGTGCATCTTATATTCATTATTACTCACAATGTCTGGATCTGTTTGACCGTGATGTTCACGCCCATTGTCTGCACCAGATGTCACCTACACATGTAGGGAAAATAAGCCATAAAAGTTGTCGTTTCAATGGTAACATTGACGGTTTGCCATAGTAAAACTATATACTTACTTCGCTCCTATTTTCAGAGCTTGATTCCTCGTGATGCAGTCCTACCTCCACGCTATATTCATCAAATCCAACCTCCATGTCTGAATACTCATCCTCCTCGTGACCACTGTGTAGCACGTACACAGCGAAAAACAAAGAATGTAACATGTCATTTCATTGCTTCCATTCATTGGTCGCCATTAAAAAATAATCAACATACTTCACTCATGTTTTCTGAGGACGTTGATGATGGAACGTTCTCCCCAAGAGGAGGTACATTTTCATAGATCTTGGATTTGGAACTATTCTCTGAATTAGAATCACCATCGCCCGTATATCCGTCATCCCCGTCACTCCAAGTTGAGCTATAGTCTCCCATTTCTCCAAAAACTACACAAAACTTGCACGTAATAAAGAACTAATGCAAAATTCTAAACAATACGCAATGGAAATCACTATTTCATATTTAGTACACTTAATTAAACGCACACAGACAACGGATAGTCTGGCAGCGAGGAGCCGGCCTGTCTGCCACTGGCCGGCCTGTCTGCCGCTCGTGTGCCGGCCAGTCTTCCGTGCGCCGGACAAGCAAGATGAGCCGCCGGACATGTCCGGCTAGAGAGATTGAAACGAACCTCCACATCGTGTCCAGCGGATGATCGCCTACACCGGAGAGATGGAGCTCGAGGCAACGGAGTGCAGCAGAGGCGGCTCGTCGAGCAGGCCCTGAAGATCGTGGAGATGGTATAGTGCCAAGATCGTCGGGAAGATATGCTGCTGGTGGAGGAGGTCTATGGTGACGGAGTGCGGAGGCGGCGGCTCGTCGAGCTCCCTGGAGATGTCGGTGAAGAGGAGATCGTGGAGAAGCGACGGAGGAGCTCTGTGGCGACGGAGTGCGGCGGTGAAGAGGAGATCGTGCATGGAGATCGTGCGACGGAGTGCAGCGGCGGCGGCTCATCGAGTTTGCTCGTGAACGTGGTCGAGAGGAGATCGATCGTGGAGGAGGAAGGTCCCAACAGCCTATGCATACGGTATAGGTACGGGCGTATATGGGTTCACGTACGAGCTTGGATATGGGTTTGCCGGGCTTTTGAGCCCAAACTGAGTTTCGAGGGGGGTTGTACTGGAGCACATGCCCTCCCTTAATCAGAGTTTAAAAAAAATCCCCCTTAGTCAGTCATGCGTCTAATCGTGTGGCTACGTATCTAAATCCATTTCGACCATTTAATTACCCACGAGCTTAACAGCGATGTTCACGAGGGTCTGCCGCCCATCACTGCAACCATGAGGCCGACTGCTCGTGCCTGCTTTTGATCGATCACAATCTTTTTTTAAAGCAATTATACCCTCCGTTTAAAATTAGGTGTCTCAATTTTATCTAGATATATCTGTATCTAGATAAAAGTGGAACACTTATGTTTAGACGGACGGAGTACTACATCAGCGTACCTTTGGCAGTGAGCTCTAAAGTTCCAGATGAAAGGAGACTTACCTTGTACTCCCTTTGATCCATAATACAGTAATTGTCAAAATTTTAGTACTCCCTCTGTCCCATCAAAGTTGTTTTATCTTTATCAAAATTTAGATGTATCTAGACGTTATCTAATAAGTAGATACATCCAAATTTTAACAAAATTGAGACAATTTTGGTGTGACGGAGGGAGTACTAAGTTAGGAAGTACTAGCTTCGTTAGCCCCGCGCCTGAGAAAAACAAGTGCAGCAGCGGGGCTGCGGCGCACTGGGGCGCGAGGGGGAAACGAACAGGATTTATGTGGTTAATCGATCCATTTGTTTACTGCATTTCAAAGTAAATCTGACAGATTTTCCAGCAAATGAGCAACCCACAGTTTTTCATCAAGAAAATCATTACACAGGGGTACACTGGCACAGTGGCGACGAAAGCCAACCCCAAACTGCAGCAACGGCATCAAGGCAGGGCGTTTATTCCTCCTGTGAAGGAAAACGAAAAGAAAGAGAGATGATCCAAGGAAAGAATGATCACCTATTCTTCAAATTTCTCTCTGATTGGACTTGCTCTCCGAGTAGAGCATGCTGACAGCATGTTGAGTGTAATCGAGATGTGAAGGGAGAAATGACCAAACTACCGATTTCATTGATTATGGCAAAGCCATTTATTCTGTCAACACAGACGGGGAGGGATGCGACAGTCGCAACTGCCTCCACATTACAGGCGGGGATTAACCCCTTAATCAATGTAAATTCATTAAATCCTAACAAGACCGAAAGAAAATCATGCGCCCTCCAAAGATCTATCAAACTGAATAGAGCACGCCATCGCACAAGTAATAAGGCAAACCCAGATCATACTACAGCAATTTGTATCACCTTATGCATTCACGTTCCGCTAAAGCCACATGATTAGAGTGATCTTCTCAAAATGGTAATCACGCGAAGGGGCTACGCAGAGAGACCATCGAAGAACTTCATGTAGTCGTCAAATGTTTCCCCGTGCCTAATTTTAGCAATGGATCCGTCATCATCTACCTGCAGAGCGAAAACATAACTTACTGGTTTCAGCAAGTATAAAGGAGAAGTTGTATCGACAGGACCAATAGGCAATAGTTCATACCCAATACTCGGCTGGTCTCATTTTCAGGTTGTATGTCGAAGCCATACTCATGCAGTAGGCCCCTGCGTCGTGGACAACCAAACCAGCTCCCTACAAGGGCAATGTCAGAAGGGTGCACACATGGGCTAATCCCAAACCTTGTCAGAAAGGGAAAAAAACACAGATAATACTGTCAAACCTTTTCAGGTGTTGGAAGCTCCCTATCTTTGCCAAGGAAATCCGCAGATTCACAAACTGGCCCAACAATATCAAAGGTCGCTACTTCAGCGTCTGGGGAGGGAGGAGAAACTAGTTCGATATGCTGCAACAAAGGATTTATGATCAACTGATATGCATCACAATACAAGAGGTCGAATAACATGGCTGCCAATTTTGTGCTTATTTATGCGCAAGGATTACAAAACATCTATGGAAATAACACCAGACACTGGTCATTACGAGTTAAGCAGTGGCAATTCTAGACAAACCTGATATGCGCCATATAAACTTGGCCTAATGAGCTCTGCCATGCTGCCATCAACGACAATGAAATTCTTTGTACCATTAGATTTCACACCAGTGACCTTGTTGACGAAGCAGCAAGTATTAGCAATAAGGGATCTTCCAGGTTCGATGATGAGAGTAAGATCCCGTGAGAGAACCAATTCTCGCACCTATCACACCATAAGCAGAATGAGCCTTGCATGAAGAAACCAGAAAGCATTTGTGCCTACAAAGAGAAGAACCATAAGCATATGGATACTGAACTCACTGTGTTGATAAGGTCCATAGGCGTAGGCAAGACTGCATCTGTGTGATGGTAGTCTATTCCCAAGCCCCCTCCGATATTCAGGTATTCCAACTCAAAACCTTGTTCTCGAATTTGATCAACGAAGTTCACCATAATAACTGCAGCGTCCCTAAATATATCAACCTAAACAAAAGGAAGTCACAACTTGCTTCAGAGACACATTGACAAGCTACTTGATTCAAAAAGTCCAAATTATTTAATGGTAACAACTAAGTATAACATAAGCCCCAAGACCTGTATATATAAACAGGAGCACCTGTACATCAACAGGAACACATTATAGGATGAACAGAAACAAGCACATACTGGGAAGTATGAAAGAAAAGAAATATGAATTCAGTATTCCGCATAAAAGAGCGAGTTCAGCAAATGGGGGCATGCTATTTAGAGATTGAATTCAGCACAAACTAATGAAATCCAAGCGCACTTCGACTAGCCTTCCCATTGGGTAAGGTTTAGGTGCCATGCCCATACCCAAATGTTAAGTGCCCATATCCAGTTTAACCATTTCCTACTGGGTAAGCAGCGCATATCCGTCGCAGTAGCTACTATGGGGTCTGTCTGGTCATCTATCATACATGTGGAAGCAACCACAATACTCTAAAAGAAAGGACCAATCAAACCTCATGCTTATCCTCAACAAAGGAACACTTCGGCATGGAAGAAGCAGGAAAGTGAGAAAATAAGGAATATGCAGAAGTAGAAGTAGAGGCATCGGCATTATGGAAGAGGGGATGCAAGGGAAGTATACATCTGCTGGCATGTTTGGAAAGGATGCAGCAGGCAAATGTTTTCAGGGCAAGCAGAGCACCCTCTGACCTCAAGGCGTCGAACACGCTTTAGACCCATGTCTATTTATGTATTTTCAGTATATTTATTTAATATTGCAGATATTGGTATTTTCATCTATATATTCAGTCAAACATAGTAAGCTTTGACTTTTGACTAAATTTATATGCCTTATTCATTGGAAAAGATCTATATATTTGGTTTAACTTAGTAAGCTTTGACTTCGGGACAGAGGTAGTACAGAACTTTTGTCCTAACAAAAAGGTAGCCCTCCTGCCATCTTCTTCTTTTAAAAAATATAGGCCAACCCGCATGCATTTATAGATGAAAAAGCTTACTCTAGAAGATTCCTGGTCAGCATAAGAGCAACTCTAACTGATACGTTAAAACACTCCCATTCCTTAAAAACTGCCATTATACAGAAAATACCAATTCTAGCATGTTCCTTATACATTCCTATCCTTAACTTCTATAAATCCCTCTAAAACCACCCCAGTCGTATTTGAGGAATATCAACACTATCTCTAACCTCTCTATACAGTTCGCGTGTTAGAGCAAAGGGGAAAAAAACTCCCCCATGACCGTGTGCGACTTCTTCCGATGCCATAGCACGCCGCCACACTCCATTCCCCTTCTGCCATGGAGCAGAACCCCCGTCCGACCTGATTTGTCACAAGAAGCTCCACCAGCGGCTCCGGCCTATCCCTCCCACATGTGGCGCCAGTCAGTCGAAGGTGGTGTGGAGCAAGGCCACCCTGTCGCAGGGAAAATGCCAAGCCGTCGGCCAGCTCTTGCACCTCCCGCACCGCTTCCTGACCCCTCCAAGCTCTGGTGGTGGCCACCTAAAATCTTCAACACCGATGCGGCGCCATGACTGACGATTACGAGGTGTTTGGCAAAATGCAGCCAAGGTAAGTTTTTTCTTCCAGTCTCTTTAGTTCTATGGTAGTTGCAGCAATGTTGAGCATGTAGATTTGATAGAATTCATTGCAATCGGTGTAGAATTTTGGTTGGTGCTCTTGTACATTGCTAATCATCTACCCATTGGTGTGGAATCCTTCATTAGCATGATGGATGAATCCGTGGTAATAGGTTGCATCAATGTATCATTGTATCAATGCCATTTGAACAATTTGAAGGACAATGAGAAGATGCCATTGACGTTTTCACTCCATCGTCAGGAAAGAAAAGAGCAAGGTCTAACAATTACACTGTAGAAGAGAATGTGGCCATGATCATGGATTGTGAATGGCACATTTGATGCGGTCATAGGGAACTAACAATCTGGTTACAGCTACTGGAGTCGCATTGAGTACATCCATCACAAATGCTCAAGAAACGGTTATGATCAAATGTAATACATTTACCACCTTGAGCAACCTTAGTACCACGAATGCTCGAAATTATAAGTAACTACAGAAACAGTTATGATCAAATGTAAGACATTACCTTTGTAATAGTGGATCCAAGATGGCAGTGAACACCCACCAGTTTAATATCATTTGAGTATGACTTGATAGAGTCTAAGAACCATTGCAATTTTTCATTACGGATCCCAAATTTGGATGTTTTGTTTCCAGTGGCAACATAGGGATGAACCTGATGACAAGAAAATAAATACAATCAGAATATTGCCCCATGACAAGAAATGACATGTATCATGTGAAAACTCAACAAATCTTACAACTTTCCACATGATTTGTTGCAATAGATTGAAAGATGCTTTGATGCAATTTTAAAGAAGGTAAATTTGGTCTCGTAAAAAAAAGATGCTCAAGATGATGGCACAGATAGTAAAATGGTGGTTTGCATGCCATGTAGGTAATTCACGTGAACCTGTAAATACCTCTTCCAACTATAACACATGCACAAACACATAAGATCAACAAATGGTAGCCAAGTAAATAAAAGGGGGGAAATGGATGTCCATAATCAAATAAATAATATGCTTTGGGAGGGATGATTCTACCTGTGGATCGACATCCGGATTAATTCTGAGCAAAACAGGCACTTTCTTTCCTGCAACTCTTGCAGCAGTAACAATATTCTCCAAATCAAATTCACTGTCTATATTTACAAATACTCCACTCTCAGCAGCTAAAACAAGATCTTCCAATGTTTTTCCATTTCCATTAAATATGCACCTGATTTTAAAATGCAAACTCAACATATTTAGTTACCTTCCAGGTAGGAAAATTTCTATCAACTGAAGCACAATTGAAGAGCATCTCTATTGTAGGATTTTATCATGCATTTGGAATTATATATGTTGATTTCTTTTCCTATATGCCTATATGATTGGTCAAATCAAAAATTGACTTTGCTAAACCCAAAACACAGGGTAATTATATAACTACTGTGCTGGTGTGAACAGAATCTTGTCGAAACTCTTGTCATGAACACCATAAACTAGCATGCCAACCATTGGCGGAGCCAGCGGTCAGATAATGGGTGTACACAGTCTCCCAGATTTCAATTTTTACATGGATTTTCTGATTAATATATTTCTCTAAACTTAGCTAATAAGTCGTTTTGTCAAAAATATTGGGTGTACATCTCTACACCCAAGTCCTCAAGTAGCTCCGCCTATGATGCTAACTTTTCTACAAAGGAAAATACACAGATTGCTGCCACAAGATTAGCTCCACAATTAGTCAATCCGTGCTTCATTTTTCTTGTCTTAGATCTGAGCTGGAAAAACAAAGTTTCGATAGCGGACTGATGGTATGAGTGTAAAGACAAGCTGATTTCTGTTTTGATAATTCAACCAGAAATAAAGTTGTGAACGCAGGACATGTTAAATTGACCCACTAAACTAACTATTCTAATCATACCCATTTCAAATGGAGCATCTTGACATTCATAAGCTTAAGTTCCATGCCGACTTTGCCACATAATGATGCTGCACTTATTTCATGTAGAAAGCAATTTTCTTAGATTAGGGATTAGCTAAAACCTGTTGTCCCCAAAACAAACAGAGAAGGCTTCAGATAAGGTTGAATACTATTCGACGAGTCCAACTTTTCCAATGACAAAAGTCCAACCGGCCTGCTGTCTACCTGTGCCGTGTGTCGTGCGCATCAGATCAGACACTCAAACTAACTCCCACAACTACTGATGCACACTGACATGCATGGTTGGTTGCGCTAAAATATCCGTTGCCATGCCAAATTCAGCAAGTATCGCTATGGCATAGAAAAAAGCTGGTAAACTTGACTTGAGAACTTAACTGACATGAATCTGAGCCTTTATCAATCAGCACTTTGTGGTACACAAGGAATGAAACTGAAAAAAAATAGTATCCACGGTAACACAATGTGCTCTACTCCATCCAAAATTAGAAATAAACAGCAATAGCAAATCGCACGAGACTTCGTCTAACCCGTCCTGAGTCCAAACCGAAGGAAGAAGGCCGCACCTGGTGGGGTCAAATCCTGCCCGCAGTGCGAGGCGGAGCTCGTTGCCGCTGACAAGGACGGCGCCGCACCCGAGGTCCCGCAGGAGACGCAGCACGCTGAGGTTGTTGTTGGCCTTGACGGCGTACCCGACGACGGAGCGGAGGCCCTCGAGGGCCTGGTTGTAGGCGGTGAAGTTGCGGACGACCTGCGGCCTGCTGTAGAGGTAGAAGGGGCTCCGCTCTGCCGCCGCCATCGCGTCCTCCACCCGGACCCCCTCGCAGTAGAGGTGCCCGTCGGCGCCGCGCCGGAAGCAGTGCTTGGGCGCCTCCCCCGCGGCGGCCGCCGGCGGCGGCTGCAGGGACGGGGAGGCGGTGGAGAGGGAGGCGCGGAGGGGGGTCGCGCGTGCATGGCGGCGGCGCAGGGAGACGGATGCGGGGCTGCTGCGGGTTGGTTGGGAGACGTGGGTCGGGGTGGGCGAGGAGAGGAGCGAGCGGGAGAGCAGGTTGGCCGCCGCCATTGCTAGGGTTTGCGCGAGGTTGGTGGGGAGGCTGGGGTCGGGGCGACTGGCGAGTGGGTTTTAGCCGTTCGGGGATCCTCTCCAGGGTACAGACAAAGTATACTGCAGAGTGCAGAGTACAGAGCAGGACTGAATCAAGGAAACACACTGACTATTGCAAAATGAGCCTGGCTGTCAAGTTTCATGTTTTAGGGTATACAGAAAATTAACAGATACAGATACATGTGAGTCCATATACTTTTCGCTATTGTAGAACTACAAATTGTACTTTTGCAGTTCACTGATGAAAACATGTAAGGTATGTGATCACAGATTCTCCCGAGTCTCTAAAGGATGAGAAAATTGTGTGTTGTTAGACTTTGTCAGCTTCTTTTGCGTGTTCAGTCGTTTCAGGCCCCATGTTGTCGGATTGGGTGGTGCCTCGTTGTTAGATTAACATATTCGGTGAACAAGGGAAATTTTTGTTAAAGGCTAATCCGGAGTATGTTCCAAAAAATGTATGTTGCAACGTGCTAGTTCCAAGTTCAACTATCTCGCGATAAAATGCCTTGCAAAGTCTCTTTCATTGCTCCTACGGGTGGCTGCTTGGTTTGGCCTTCATCGGTTATGCTTGATAAAAATGATGGTGCTTCAGTATCGTTACCTTGGTAAAGACATGAAATTTGCTCAGTCTAGCTCTCCAGGGTGAAAACCTATGATTTGATCTTTGACTGGATCTGGCGTCCACAACACTTATGTATTGTTTACTTCTGATAAGGTGTTGAGAACTCTCGAGTGGAGGCACACAGCGTCTAACTAGATGCTAGCGTTAGAAGACTCTCCCCAACTTAATCTTTTGACAGGGTGGTGTCTCCCCCTCCTCTCTAGTTATTTCTCAAAGGTGTTTCTTTTGGAAAACCTTCTCGCGGTTCGAATATTGTCATGGAAGTTGCTAATGTTGTTTGGTTCTTGCATGCATTGGATCTTGTTTTCCTATTATTTTATTTTCAATAATTTGGTTTGTCCACATCCTTGATGTCTCGAATTTCTCGTAACATTGAGTTGTTATAGACGCCAACGAGGTCGGATGTACTTGATAACTTCTTTTTTAGCAAACATGCAACCTTTATTACTTCAAGCAATCAAGGTTACCTAATCCACTAGTTACAGATATAGAAACAGGAGGATCATCAAAACACACACTAACATCTTGATCATCTATTGATTTAGCTAACATATCATATGTCTTTTGCATCATGAGGATGGTGTGATAATAGTGTCGACGCGAATCCTGCCACAAACGGTCGTCACTCACCCAAGTAAGTCATTCCCACTATCATGGTATTCATAGGATCTTGGAACGTCATCACCGCCTTCACGGAATTGTTTTTGCGTCTATTTCTCTCCGCCAAGCTCACCTACCGCTTCTACGGTACCGGCATCTATGACGCCCTCTATCTCCACTCGACAAGATGCAAACAAAAAAAGCATGGCCGCTTGAGTCCAATAATGTGGCCAATCGACACTTTCCTGGTCTCCGAATTCACTGATGTATCAACATTTAACTTCCTTTTGCCCGGGAGTGGTCTAGACTATCCTTCCTTCACCCTACCAGTTTTATTTGTTCGAGTACTTGATATATCTTCTTCATGTTATTATGTTAATGTATTACTACTCCGTTCCAAAATGTAAGTCTTTTTTAGAAAGCTAATTCCATTTCGAAAAGTAAGCCTTTTTAGAAAGCTAATTATGTTCCGAAATGTAGTCTTATATTTAGAAAGCTAATAAAGCTTACATTTCGGAAGGGATGTAATCCATTGTATCAGAAAAGAAAAACCTACTCCTACAAAAAAAAAGGTCTGCTGCATGCTGCTTACCTCGAAAAGCCCAGGACAGAACGAACCAGAAACACAGCCCATGCCGACTTCAAGTTCACAAGTCGCGGCCCCCAGCCAGTCCAACAAGACCAAATACAACTTGATCCAAACAAAAAACAAAGTTAAAACCAAATACAACTCCGATGCAGCAAAATCCCAAGCTGTATCACCGTGTCCTGACTCCCGACAATTTTCAGGTAGCGTGAGGAGCTCAGAATTTCAGCTAATCCGGCAAAAGGTCCCGTGCCGCCCTGCCTCTAATGGCAAAAGTCGTAACATGGGAATGGCCGGCACTTTTCACGCGAGCAAGCCGTGTCGGTCTCATCGTGCTGATTGGATAACACACTTTATCTACTCGTCTCGCGCATTATTGCTCAGCTTTGCTGCCCTGCCTTGCTTTCGGTAGCAATCTGGTAGCAGTCCTCTCCCGTGGCCGCGCCATTCAGTCATCGTGCGATTAGTCGAGGAAAATGCACTTTGTTAGGAAACATGTCTATTTTTTTTTTTTTGAACTGTGGGGCAAAAGCTTTGCCCCAACCATTTATTAAGAAGGAAGTGCCCGGTTTATTAATGGAAGAAACCGGGCGAAAACCATACAACAAACACCAACAACATGAGGCAACACAACCACAAAGGGCAACACCTAAGACCAAAGCAACTCACTAAGCGACAACCCCACTCTAGCTAAGCAACCGCAGACCGACGACTACCCTAGGACCACGCATCTGCGTTAAGCAGTCGCGGGTGCCTTACCAATGGCGCCACCCTTCTTGCCTATGCTCCTAAGAGCCTTTTTCACCTTTCTGATTTTGCCGGTAGAAGCCTCCTCAGCTATGAGGCAAGCAATCGCCTCGCTAGATCCAGGGCAAGCTGCCAGCAAGCGAGCAAGCCACTAAGCTTTTTCACGAAGACCGCCTGATCAATACTTTCCAACATAGCTTCACGGTCGAAGAGGGGCAACCGGATGGACGGACCTCCACTATCCACAGAGGAGGGCAACTCGCAGGACTCGGACGAGAGATGGGGATGGCGCGATGTCCACCGCCAAAGGCTCCAAATGGCCTAGCTCAACTGGAAGCACCACAGATGATTTCCCACAATGATCCTGCAACTCAGGCAAGATCCCCACAACTGGAGCCACAACCTCGGTGGCGACAACCGTCGTAAGGACAGACGACGACGTATGTAGAGCACGAGGAGAAAATTCTCCAAAGCAGCATTCGAACCCCTCATCAACAGAACCAGTCTGTATCTCAGGTGGTAGAGGCACAACCGACGCAACCTGAAGCTTGGCAAGAACATCCTGAACCTCAGAGCGAAGCAACTCAAACTTCTGAAGGACCTCCATGCGTAGCAGGGCAAACTGGGACTCCAGAGAAGAGACAGAATCCTTGCAACACGGCTGCACCACAGGATGCAACGACGAGTGGCCCAAAACCCCAGCCCAACTCAGAGGCGACGAGGGGCGACGAGGCTGAGCAGACGGAGAGCGACTCCGCTGGCAAGGAGCACGAGCGACCGGACAACGAGCCCGAGCCTCCGGAGAGCGAGAACGAGCAGTAGGAGAGCGCGCACGGCAGAAACGCTCCCGGTGACCAGGACGACGACATCGGATGCATCTGAATGACCCACGACATGAGCTGACCTGGTGTCCACGCTCAAGGCACCGAAAACACCTCCCTCGAGCCCAGCGCTTGAAGGCGAGGCTACGGTCGAGACCTTCACGCAGCGAAGACAATGGCGCCCGGCTGGAACGGCAGCCCCGACCCACCCGGGTCCATCCTTCCTCATCATCAAAAGCGGCGGCAGCCAGCAGAGAGGTCACGGCATGGCTCCGCAATCATCCGCTCGTAGTCGGAAACGGTGCCTTTGGAAGAGGCCAACGGTGAAGCAAACTCCTCACCATCGTGGTCCTCGACAGAGCACACCCCCGCAGAGATCGGGCCTCCCGAGGCAGCAGGCGGTAGCGACAAGAACCCGAGGCCCTCTATCAACACGGCAGGGTCAGACGAAGCGTCGACGGTCTTGGTGGCCACGAGCGGAGGTAGACCAGCAGCCCCAGGGACCAAGGCGCCACCGGCCATGGCAGCAGCCACAGCGGGCGGGCAGGGGGTCGAAGCAGCAGCCACAACGGACGGCGAGGGAGTCGGAGCAGCGAGGCACGGCGGACGGGCGAGGGGTTGCAGCAGCAGCCACCACGGGCCTAACAGGGCGACGACCGCGAGCCAGACGCCCACCAATGGCCGGGTCGGCCATGCGAGAGGCAAGCACAGCCGCCGCGGCGGAGGCGGCCGACGGCGCCTGAGCAGAAGCAGCCGCAGAGCACGCGGGCGCTGCCGGCTTGCCCAGGGGAGGCGGTGGCAGCATCACGGACAGCGAAGCCTGGGCCGGCGATGGCGCGGCGGCGGCGTCCTGGCGAGACATGTGCCGCAGCGGTGGCGGAGCCTCGGACGGGGATGGCGCGGCGGCGATGTCCTACCACGACGCTGGCGACGAACCTGGGATGGATGGAGAGAGGAGACGATGAGGACCCCGGATCTGGTCGGAGTGGAGGCAGAGGAGGTGTGAGCAGGGAGATCAAGGCGGCGGCGCGCCGCCCGTGGAGTCGGCCATGGCCGCGCGAATCCCTGGATGCGGATATTAGATTACAAATGGAATTAACATGTCTATTTTTAAACTTGAACTGGTAGATGTTCGGCGAAACGAAACCTAAATGTCGCATAACCCTGAATTTGCTAATACCGGTCTAAATCAAACCTTGGAGCTCCTTTTGGGAGCGGAAAAAATGAGTTTTTTCGAAATTACTACTCTCGCTGTCTACGTTGACCCACATGACATGATTCATGGGACTGTATTCGTGGCCAGGGATAGGGCGGAATTGTGGAGTTTTTCTACGCCTAATGCTGTCTGTTGCAAAAGCGTACGTGTTTGTGTGGCCACTGCCGGCCATCCGATCGCAAATTTTCAGAGCCGCACTAGCTGTTCATCCGCACCTGCACCAGCAGTCCAGCACCACATACGCCCCCACGATGTAAAGGACGACTGAAGGATCAAGACGGGAACAATAACTTTTCCAGGTCCCAAAAGAAAATTCCTCGCGGCGCACAGTGCGCGCGTCTTCCTCGAGTGGTCACGGCTGTACTAGCGGGTTATAAAAAGTAGAGAGCACCCCTACACGGTACAGCACTACTCCATGTCCATGAATTACGTTGCCGCGTAGTAAATGCCGGCGTAACTAAGCTCGCCGCCGGCAGCGTGAGCCGGACATCAATGCGCGCACCGGTCACCGCCGCCGCCGCATCGATCGATCTAGACCGTGGGTAGGTACACGTATACGGCCGGATGCATTCACTCGTGACGACGCAAAGGCAGGCAGGCAGGACTCACGGGACGGAGCCGGAGTGCAGGAAAACCGGCACGCCATTGACCTGAGAAAAGATACGCGCGCGGAAGACGGAACATTCCTCCTCCCCGGCGCCGGCGGTCGTCACGCTTAACGGCCACGCTGCCATTAATCTTCGTCATCCTCTTGTTATTGGAAAGCTATGTACATACCCACCCACCCACCGACCACCGCGTCGCTCATGCTTCCTCCCGTATTTTCCACCGCGATCACGAGCGCGATCGACCAGCAAGCTCCGTATTTGTTATCCCTACGTCGATAGACTCGATTTGACGCGCACGATGGTGAGCTCCGTAGGAAACCAGGAATACTACAGTTGACAAGGCCGGGAGGAACACGATGCACGGATCTGACGGAGGCGTGAGCGGTGACCCCGAGCGAGCGCGCCATGTGATCCAGACTCCAGAGTCAGCTGATCCGATCGAGTTCACGGGAGGCGGCGACTTCGGGGCCCGAGTCGCCTGCGAGACCTCGGAAATTTCGTCGCGCTTCCTTTCCTTCGAGGGGTCCGTGGGACTTCGCCACCACTTGGAACGGAGTTCCAGAGAGATAGTTTTCGCCTTCGGCACGGCACGACGAGCCCCGGTTTTCCGTCTAACTTGCCCTCCATCTCCGTGGAACGCACGCTTTCCCCTTGAGGACGCTGTCTTCCTTTTCTGCGGCAACCATACACAGTAGCAAGAAAAGGAACCCGAAGTTTGTTTACCCGAACAAAGTTTTACATGACGCTTTTACCAAAATGCATATTATAGTTCAGAAAAGTAGGGTCGTCCTTGCAGTATGTAACAACAAGTGTTAAGGATACATTTTATCGTTGTATATGCACGTTTTTTTTGTCGCCACTCATAAAGTTCGTACCCAGTGTCTACAAAGCACAAGGTGGTAAGAGGAATTAATTTTCAAAGCTTAAGCCGTGAGGAACACCACTAGCAACAAACACCATGTGTGCCATATACACGCCACCAATAATTTTTTTGCCATGCCACGAGTAGACTATTTCCTACTAGTGGAGCTTTGGGTGCCATGGGGTTCTAGAGGCGCATTTTATCCTCCATCCTCTCATAGATGGTTTGGTTTTCTCTCCCTTTCGTATGCTTCGGGAGTAATCTTTGGTACTTCCTCGGTCACAGTCTTCCTGCCCCTCTTTCGGTGGGCCACGTCGGATCTAGCTAGTTCGCTTGAGCGGTGGTGGGTGCATGGCGTACGCGTAGCAGTTTCCTTGATGGCATCTATTCTGGTTCTTAGTGGGTTTGGGTGCAGAAAGAGTCTTTGGCTCCTGACACCGTGCTCCCTTCATAAAAAAATCATATTTATGAGTTTTAAAAAGTTACAAAAAAAATTCTAGATATAGTCAAGGGTGTAACCTGGAAGCACGCAAAAACACAATGCGGAATTCTTTATATTGTAGGCTACACAAAAATGATAAAATCTGATAAAATTTGAAGATTTTAAAATATGCATACTCAAATCCACACTTTTATCATTTTTGTGCAGCTAAAAAATACAAAGTATTTCAAGCTGATATTTTACATATTTGTGGGATACAACATTGGCTATATTTGAAAAACAAAATCAACTTTTTTTAAACAACAAGATCAGTAAATTGTAGGAGCCAAAAATACCCACTCGTTTTGGTCACTAGTAGAAAAGAGGACTTTGGTTTTTTGCTCCAAAGAGCATTAGCACCGGATTTGGCACGAATCGGTGCTAAAGGGTTGGTGTCAGCTGCGAACCCTTTAGCACCGGTTCGTTTACGAACCGGTGGGTTTACTCGGTTAGACAATTTTTAGATTCTCAAAATTCCAAATTAAAATATGAAAGCATGAAGATTTTAGTTTTTGCTAGAAATTTAGGATTTTACTTTATTTTTTATTTTTTAAAAAATTAAAATTAATAATTGCATCATGCATAAAGATTACTATTACTTTTAGCAAATTTTCAGGTTTTAGGTTTGGCAAATAAAATTAAAAAATTGAAAATAATTAAAAATTATACAAATTATAAAGTTAATGTTTATTTATTTATTCAAAATTATTATTATATCATTACTTTTGTTTATTAAAAGAATTATTTGAAATTCAACCAATAAAGCAATATGACATCGACCGACATGTTAATATGACTGATATAATACTAGTATCACATACATGCACACGAAGCACTTGGATGCGGGATGAAAAAAAACTTGGAAGTTAAGCGTGCTAGTGCTAGAGTAGTGGGAGGATGGGTGACCGAGCGGGAAGTTTGAACACGAGTAAGTAATTGGACTAGAGATAAGGGTAGTTAGAGACTAAACTGTGAAATAACTAAAATATTAAAAATTCTAAAAAAAAAGAAAAAAGGGATTGGAAAATAATTCAAATAAACCGGTGCAAAAGGGGGGGGCTTTTGCACTGGATGCGTTGCACCGGTTGGGCATCCGGTATGGCCCTACCAACCGGTGCAAAAGCCTCATTTTCCACTAGTGGGTGGTGCATTTTTCTCTTGTCTATGTCCCTTTGTCGACGGTTAGGGGTCTACGTACTCCATATCCCGTTTTTGATTGGTTTTAGCTAATAAAATTAGCAACTTTGCCTCTAATTGAAAGGCAGTGCTCATCCTAGTTTACAGGGGGGAAATTACGTATGCAACTAAAAAAACCACATACTGTCACACAAAAAATACATACTAACACGGCTGCTCGGCTTGGCTTGGCTGACTTAGCCACTCATAGCTGTTAGATTGTGAATCAAAGGACATGATCAACTCATTTTTTTTCTGAGGGTACATGATCAACTCAAGTATTGTTGGAAACACGGTTCCCAGAAGCAATGTCGCAGAACACTGTTCACGTCCCTCCGTAGCATCTGATCTTAATCGTTAGTTTATGATCTGACGGTCAAAAATGAGCAAAGTCAACGTTCCTGTTCACTCGATGGCTTAACCACGGAGAATATGGGGAGCAAGGTTTGTTTGCCACATGTCCGGAACAATCATGCAAAATCTGTTTAGTGGAGGATCTACTGACCTAGACTCCTAGTCGGCATTGTAGCCCTGCTGTCCGTTCCTTCTTCTCATGCTTACACGTTGCTACTAAGACAAGAAGGCTAACACACGTTAACACACCTTAGCCAGTTAGCCTCGTGGAAGAAGAGGACTAAAAGAACACTCCGATATGTGTAGCAACGGGAATTGCATTGCCCAAAACTTTCGCCCGTGTGACACGTCCTGCATATATTTCCGTCATCTAGTGACCAATAAAAGACGCCTTCTAGAAAAATAAGAGAGCTAATCGTATGCTACAATAAGACTGGCATTTCGTCTTATACTCCACCATCGCCCAATTGGCTAGCTACGTCATATGCTACTACTCCGTTAGTTTCGTCTCTTTTATTATATTTATCTCTAGTTCTGAAAAGTTTGTTTTACTATATTATCACAAGAAAATAAAAATATATAGTTATTTGGATGTTTTTATTTTATAGCTTTGTTTGATTGCTCACAAAAATGTTGTTTGGTTGAAGTATGTAGGTGCCTCGGTTCCAAACTACATTAATTATTTGATAATAGGAGTGAAAACTGAACCATGCTTTGAAAACTACTAAGCATTATTTATTTATTTTGACAAATAAAAACCGTGCCATTAATTTTTTTCCAAAATGATTTTAGAATACATTAATTCTTAAGATGTTTTACTAGCATTTTATATTCTAGTTGCGTCTTAAAGGGAGCGTGAATGTCGTATATTTCTTAATAGAGTGGGTCTTTATTATTATTATGTAATGTCAAATCATTCCTGGATTTTGTATGCCTTGATATATACCGCCGCACGGTGGATCTCAATAATAGATATAGATACATTGGAGTACTATGTTACAGTCGGCGAATAATATTTCAAAACCTAGCACTGTATACCATTCATAATGGAAGATTTTGATAATATTTATTCATCTTTGTCGCATTACCTTTGTTCCAAAACACATGATCATCAAAAGCGTGCAATCGTTGTACCATGCTTTTGATAACTACCAAGTATTTTTTATTTCAATAGATAGAAATAATACCATTAATTTTGCCGTACAAAGATTACATAATGCATTAATTTTCATGATGTTTTATTAAATTTAAGTTCCATCTTAAAAGGCCGTGTCCATATCTAAAAATTGTATATATTGTTACACGTGAGTACCCAATGTTATCATGTATTATATGATTCCTAATTTTTTCATTCGCTGATATATAGCTGTGCACACTGGATTGATAATAATAGATATATAGAGACATTAAAGTAGTACTACTTTTAATTTTCATGATGTTCCATTATAGCATTTTAAATCTTATTTCCATCTTAAAAGACCGTGTCCATATCTACAATGTCGTCTATATTTGTCACAAGAAAATAAAAATATAGATATCGTTTCCGTTTTATAGCTTTGTTTAATTGCTGACAAAATGTTGCTTGGTTGAAGTATCTAGGTGCCTCAGTTTCAAACTACATTATTTGATAGTAAGAGTGAAATTGAACCATGCTTGAAAACTACCAAGCATTTTTCGACAAATAGAGATTACACCATTAATTTTGTCTGAAAAGATTTCAGAATACATTAGTTCTTAAGATGTTTTACTAGCATTTTACATTTCAGTTGCATCTTAAGAGGAGCGTGAATGTCTTATATTTTATAACAGATGGAGTATTTATTATTGTGTAATGTTAAATCGTTCCTATAATTTTGTACGCCTTGACATATATTGCCGCAGGGTGGTTCGATAATAGATATAGATACATTGAAGTACTACGTTACATTTGGCAAATAATACTTCAAGACCTAGCACTATATACCATCAATAATTGAAGATATATATAATATCTATTCATCTTTATCGCATTACCTTGGTTTCCAAAACACATGATTTCATTGAAAGAGTGCAATCGATGAAAGCGTGCTTTTGATAACTACCTCAACAGGTAGAAATTGTACCATTAATTTTGTTGTATAAAGATTTCAAAATGCATTAATTTTCATGATGTTCTATCATAGCATTATAAATTTAAGTTCTATCTTAAAAGGTTGTGTCCATATCTAAAACACTGTCTATATTGTTATGGTACAAGCGAGTGCACAATGTTATCATGTATTAAATTGTTCCTAGAATTTGTTGATATATAGCGGTGCACGGTGGATTGATAATAGATATAGAGACATTATTAATGTACTACTATTTTTTGGCAAAGGAAAATGTACGCCTTAAAAGTTGGCACTATATGAGTCAATAAAGGAAGATTTAGATAGATTTTGTTCATCTTCATCCCATTTTTCTTCCAGTAGAACAACTAATAATAACCAATTATGGAAAAGAGAGAACAAATGGCCGTTATTAAGTGTTATAGATAAGACCATGTTTATATCTTTATTTGGTAATTTTTTTATTACAGTTAAGAATCACAAAGTTGGCAATCAATTAACCGCCAATGAAGAAAGAAAGAAAAGCGAGTACTTTTAGATGCGTAACGGAAAGGAGAAAACGGTATTTTCACCGAACAGTCTGGCCTCGCCGTTAACCTCCCAGTATTCACTCTCAAGTCTCAAATCTCCCTCCCAAATCGCCACATCCGTATAAGACGCACCACCGCTCCGCCGCCGCCGCCTCATCCCCAAGCTCCCAGCTCCCAGCTCCCAGCTCCGACCAACGCAAGCCGAGCCCTCATCCTCCCAATCTCCCAAATCTGCAACCAAGTCGTACCGATCCGGCTCCGGTCCTCCGGCCGCCGGCCACCGCCGCCGCATTGGCTGAACCCCGCTCCGCCGCCTCCCTTGCTCGCCGGAGCGCCGCTCCGCCGCCGACCGCCCCCCTCCCCTGGCGGGGCTGGGCCGGACACGCCAGTTAGTTCCGCGCCGCGCGCGCTGGCGTGGGGTGGTCGGTGGCTTCGGGAGCAAGGAAGCTTCCGCGCGGGCGGCGGCCTCGCTTCGCTTACGTTCGGTGCGCCGCGTTCTCCCCGCTGCATCCCTTTTTTTCTTGGCAGTTTTCTCTACTCCACTCGGCTGGTAGCACTAGTAGTTTTTAGCGTGGCGTGATAGGGATGGGCGTGCTAGATTTCGCGGCGATGGGCGCGGTGGAGAAGGCCAGATCCCTCGTCGCCGACCACCCGCAGCGCCACATGCAGAAGGGCGGCGACGCCCTCGCGCGCATAGAGACGCGGCGGCGGCGGCAGCAGGAGGTGGGGCGAGGCGGGGGCGCGCCGGGGCGGCCGAGCAGCCCGGCGTCGCCCGTCGAGCCGCCCACGACGCCGCTGCGGCCGCCCGAGGCGAGATCCAGGAGCAAAGACGACGCCGCTCCGCGCTCTCCTCCTCCTCCACGCTGCGATATTAGGTAACTAACGCAAATCTCTTTGTCTAATGCGTGGTTAATTGGTTCCTAACGATAAACTAGGGATAAACTGTACGCAACTGAATTGGCGAGTAGTAGACAGGCAGTTATTAATTACTCTTCTTACCTATGAGTGGCTTCAAATCTCGTCGGGTCAATTACCTTTAAATCTCGACCCCGTTTCTTCAGAAGTGTAGTCAATTGGATGGTCCAGGGAGGCCGATGGCTTGAGTAGATGTAGGCTCGTCTAGCTCTGGCTAATGATGATGAGTTCTGAGTAACTGTTGAATTTGTTTGTGGTTGTGGATGCAGGCAAGCGGATGACGAGGACGCTCATGAATCCAGGGCCCAGTTTTTAGCCCCAGGGACTTCAATCTTACATGACTTTTCAGATACAGACTCTAGTGTTAGTGTTAGCAACTCAATGTACAGATCGGTGACCCCAAGCCCCACCGAGAGTCCTACTTGTGCGCTGAGGCAGAATGATGCTTCCGATCATGGTGCTATAGCAACGGCTGACTCGGATGATGCTCGGGATCTAGTCGATGCTAGCATCGCCGAGAACAGCCAAGAGAGCCATGGACCATCTTGTATCTTTGATTTTGGTGATGATATTTGGTGCCCGCCACCACCTGAAGATGAGATTGATGATGTCGAATCAAGGTTATTTGGATTTGATGACGAGGAGGACGACGTTGGTGACAAGAGCAATACTTTTGCACCTAGTTGCTTCAGTTGCAATAAAGTGGCGGGTGTTGATGGTGTCATCGAGGGATCCTATCAGGAGAGTGTCCAGAATGATTTATTCAGGCATTTTCAAGCTCTAGTTTCACAGTTACTGGAGGGGGAAGGTGTTTCGTTGGCTAGTGACAAGGATTCAGATAGTTGGCTTGAGATTGTGGCCTCGTTGGCATGGCAAGCTGCTTACTTTGTGAAACCTGACACCAAGACAGGCGGCAGCATGGATCCTAGTGATTATGTGAAGATCAAGTGCATAGCATCAGGGAATCCAACAGATAGGTATGCGCTTACTTGTCTTGTTCCTGCACATTGCATGCTTGTACTGATCCCAGTATGGTACTGATATGTAGCATTTGTGTGCAGCAATTTTGTAAGAGGAATTGTTTGCTCCAAGAATGTAAAACACAAGCGCATGGTCTCCGAGCACAGGAATGCTAAGTTGCTCATTTTAGGAGGTGCGCTTGAGTACCAGAAAGCTTCTGATAAATTAGAATCAATTGGAACTATACTTGAACAGGTTTGTGTCTGTTCATTCTGGAAATCTAAATATCTTGTTGGTGATCTTGCTGACAAATGTTCTTTCTGTAGGAAAAGGAATTTTTACGAAGTATTGTTGAAAAGGTTGAGTCTAGGAGACCTAATGTGCTGATAGTTGAGAAAAGCGTCTCATCTTACGCCCAGGAGCTCTTAGCGAAAGATGTCTCGTTAGTCCTGAATGTGAAGAGGCCACTTTTGGAGAGAATATCAAGATGCACAGGTGGTCAGATTGCCTCCTCGATTGACAATATCGCTTCAGCAAGGCTAGGGCAGTGTGACATGTTCAAGGTGGAAAAGGTTCTGGAATCACCACGGTCAGAACATCCAGAGAAGAGACCATCAACAAAGACACTGATGTTCTTTGAAGGCTGTTTGAAGCGCCTGGGATGCACGGTAATATCACTTTATGAAGATACAATGTTAAAATTGTCTCCTTTTGGCATTTAGTTTCATGTTTGCAATCACGTGGTGTGCTTCACTGTCGATCTTATTACTTGCCGTACTGAATCCATACGTGAATTTCTTACTGAAACCATTTTGCAAATTTCTCTTACTGTGCCAGCTAAACGTGCAACACTTTCTATGTAGATTCTGCTGAGGGGAACTTCTCTGGAAGAATTGAAGAAGATTAAACGTGCAATGCAACTGGCAGTATTTGCTGCTTATCATCTGTCCCTTGAGACATCATTCCTTGCTGATGAAGGGGCAACCGTTCCACGAGTTCTTTCAATGTCTGCTATAGGTGCACGAGAAGCATTAACCAGTACAGATCACATTTCTGCTATATCTGATGATCATGATACTGCTGATAATCTTAGAGCTGCAGTAGAAAACTATTCACACAATGCAACCATCACCCAGATATTTGATGGAATTTCTATATCACCACCTTTATCACAGTTGGATGGGAATAGCCTGGGAAGTGTACCTGAATATATGGAACCGGAATCTCCTGTTAATCGTGTCAATTCTTCAGTCGCAGGTGATGTCTGCCAAAAAGCTGTCTTGGACAAGATATCCATGGAGTTATGTTATTTGGAAAACACTGGGAACAATCTATCACTTGATAACATTCGAGCAGGAGACCTGGATGAACAGAACAAGCTTTCATGTAGCTACTTACCTGCTACTGACAATCATCAGAGCATCTTAGTTTCCCTCTCAAACATCTGCATCCCCAAACACTTAGCATGTGAGCGTTCTCGCCTCTTACGCATCAAGTTTTATGGCAGTTTTGATAAGCCACTTGGGAGATACCTTCGCGAGAACTTATTTGACCAGGTATATCTGATATGGACCTATGCAATCTATTTTACCAGATTTCCCTTTGCCATTTGCCAAAATTGCAACCTGTTGTTGCATTTCTTTTCAGGCATATTGCTGCCCATCGTGTAAGGAGCCTTCAGAATCACATGCAAGATGCTACATGCACCAGAATGGAAGCCTAACAATAAGTGTTAGGCGTCTCTTGTCCCAAAAGTTGCCAGGTGAACATGATGGGAGGATATGGATGTGGCACAGATGTATGAAATGCAAGTTTAAAGATGGAATGCCACCTTCAACACATAGAGTGACCATGTCTGATGCTGCCTGGGGTCTATCATTTGGGAAGTTTCTAGAGCTCAGCTTTTCGAATCATGCAACTGCCAACCGAATTGCGAGCTGTGGGCATTCTTTACAAAGGGACTGCCTTCGTTTCTATGGGTATGTAGCTCATTTATATGTTTTCGTCTCTCATAACCAATCCCATCATGGAGTTTTAATCTTTTTACAAAACATTGCAGGTATGGAAATATGGTAGCAGCCTTCCATTATAGTCTCATGGCTACTGTATCTGTTAACCTCCCACCCTCAGTGCTGAATTTTGATTGCCACGGTATGCAAGACTGGGTGAAAGGAGAGGCAGTCATGGTATGCTGTTAAATATTCGTATTAAAGAGATCAATGATTCATTTCCATACTCTACATTCTCATTCTTATAACAGGGATAATGTAATGATGCAACAATTTCTGTGTAGGCATTTGATGAAATGGAATCCTTACACACGGAGATATATGGTTTCCTTAATAATATTGAAAAGAGTTCTGTCTCCTTGGATGAACCAGGAAAAGCAGGTATACAGAGTCAGATTATAGAGATGAGGGATTTGCTTAACAGGGAAAGAAACGAATATGAGGTGTGCCCTCTAATTTTGTTTTGTTTCATTTGTCTCAGCCTCTCAGGCTTCAGTGTTTTTTATGTACTATTTTCTAATCATTGTTATTTTGCTTCGCAGGGTTTGCTTCTACCAGTTATGGAGGGGAGTGGTCATTCCACGAAATCAACTTTTGATACTCTGGAGCTCAACCGTGTGAGACGTGGTCTCCTCCTAGATGCATACATTTGGGACTGCAGGTTGTGCAACATAGATTCGCTTAAATCAAATGTCAATATTTCCAGAACTGAAACTTCCAATCCAGAAAATCCCCAAGCTACCCATGTAGAAGATAAATCTGAATTGCTGCAGACTGTTTCACAGCATGGAGAAACACATGACGAACCTGCCACAGGTCCATGGTGGTCCTCAGTAGGACGAAGAAAATCTCTACTATCTAGAGAGGGCCACTCGATAGATGATGGGACTATCTTGGTTGACACGGATTTACCGATTGGGCTGGAGGATGGTTTGGTGAGTGGTGCAGGAGATCTTGACGTGGTCTTTAGCAAATTCGATGTATGTGAGAATGGACAGTGTCTATCCATGGATTCTATCAAGGTACCGGTTGAGAGGTTACCCTCACTTGCATCTATTTTGTCTGACAAAATAGATATGGCATGGAGCGGATCTAGTGAATTACACTGCAGCATCGCACAAGATTTGACCACTGGTGGAAATGGATCTCATAGTTTGGTGAACAATCCAAGTTACAAGAAGGCAATCTCACCAGCTCGAGTCCATTCATTTGATTCTATATTCAGATTGCATGAGCAGGAACAAACTGGATTATTGCCTGCTTCATTACATCTGTCCTTGAAAATGAAATCAGTCCAATCCTTTAGAGATTTCACAAGCCTTGTAAAGGATCCGATGACAAACATGCGTAGGGCTTTTTCTCAATTATCTCCCAGATCAAGAGGAAACTTAAATGTTATTCTTACTCGTGCACCTACATATCTCAAGTCTGCTTCCCATATGGTGAGTGATGGGGCAAGATTGCTGCTGCCTCATATTGGCTCTGAAGGTGCCCTTGTTGTTGCTGTCTACGATGATGAGCCAACAAGTATTGTAGCATATGCCATGACATCACAAGAATATGTTGAGCAAGTTATGGATAAACTGGATACAAAATGTAGCTTTCAACATATGTCAAATTATGCTGCATTCAGCAATAATGGGCTTGAGAAATCTTTGCCGTCACGAGAAGCCCCTTCAGATTTCAAAGGAACCCACTTCAAGTTTTCGTTTGACGATGAGGCATTTTCTGCTGATAATACAAAGTTTTCAGTAACCTGTTATTTTGCAAGGCACTTTGCCTTACTTAGAAAGAAATGCTGTCCAAGTGATATTGATTACATACGTTCACTAAGTCGCGGTAAGAGATGGAGTGCTGATGGTGGAAAAAGCAATGTTTACTTTGCAAAGACAATGGACGATAGATTCATAATTAAACAAGTCACCAAGACAGAGCTAGACTCGTTTGTTGAGTTTGCTCCTCACTACTTCCGGCACTTGACACAATCATTGGCTTCTGGAAGCCCAACTTGCCTGGCCAAAATATTAGGACTTTATCAGGTTCGCCATTTGCAATTTTTACATTCATCCACAACACTGTTTCTGAATCAAGCTTTTTGTAACTTGTTGTGTTGCTTTCATCCAGGTTAGCATCAAGGGCACAAAAGGAGGGCGGGAGGTAAAAATGGACCTAATGGTTATGGAGAACATTTTCTTCCAGAGAACAATATCGAGGGTCTATGATCTGAAAGGTTCAGTGCGTTCACGGTATAATTCAGATAAATCTAGCCACAACAAAGTACTATTGGATTCTAATCTCATAGAGGAACAACATACAAAACCCATATTTGTTGGGAGTAAGGCTAAGCAAAGGTTGGAGAGAGCTGTTTGGAATGATACATCAGTTCTTGCGGTATGCAACTCTCCTAATTCATCTTGTTCTTTTACTGCCAAATTTTAGAAATCCGTATGAGCTCTTGAAATGCCATATTTTATTAGCAGCTGATCACAAGTTTGTTTCCATGATATGAGAACCATCATGTGTATCACAAAAGTGAAGCAAGAGGAAGCACCTTTTGAATTCATAACTCCCTCCGTTCCAAAATACAAGCAATATAAATTTAGTCAAAAGTCAACGTTTCATAAGTTTGATCAAGTACATAGATAAAAATATGAAACTCTACCATACCAAACCGATATCAATGGATCAATCATAAAATGTATCTTCAAAGTGTATTTATTCAATGTTGTAAACATGATATTTTCTTGTATATATATTTGGTCAAACTTAGTAAGGTTTGACTTCTGACTAAATCTATGCCCTTATATATTGGAACAGAAAAATTGTAATTTAAACCAGCAACTGAGAGTAACAGATAATGCTGAGATTTCAAGCAAAATTGGATTTCTCCTTTCCTCCCACCTCTGCCAAACAAGCCCTAGTTGATTTGTTTTATATTGATTGAAAGATAGATTAAGAATTTGAGTGCATAACTATGACCATCCATACTCTGTTGTCAAGCGTAGAACAAAACAAGCTCAGGAGATATTGGAAATAGAGATAGTACAACCTCCAGGAGGTGATAAAGCATCAGCCAATTCCAGAAATACAATAATAGCACAATGGTTTTGCTACAGAAATCCATTATAACAGAATTAAGCACTTACGTAGGTTTAGCCTTATTCTATTTCTTGCCACTGTCTCCCATTAGCTATAGGAAAGGTGTTGTTTCCTGGTAAGGGTGTTCAACGGTTCGAACTCAACCTTACCGGAGCACAAACCTGAGCGATCAAGCTAGCGGAAAAAATAGAACTGACCATTTCAGCTGGTTATTCCTGGTCTTTCTCAGAATGCACTTGTTTTCTCCATGAAATGGGTCCCATTTGTTGTTTCTGACACCAGAGTGATTGTAGCACTAGAGTAAGACCTTATTGCGAACCTAAAACATAAGTTTTGAGATCACCTTGCATCATCTTGCCTGCTCATTTTAGAGAACATGCAGTGGTTAATCAATATGATTTATTTTTTGCAGTCCTTGGATGTCATGGACTACTCGCTTCTGGTTGGCATTGACGAGGAGAAAAATGAGCTTGTGGTCGGCATCATCGACTTCCTGCGACAGTACACCTGGGACAAGCAGCTGGAGACCTGGGTGAAGGCATCGGGCATCCTTGGCGGTCCCAAGAACGAGATGCCAACTGTTATTTCGCCTGTCCAGTACAAGAAGAGGTTCAGAAAAGCGATGTCGAGGTACTTCGTTGCCGTCCCCGACCAGTGGTCCTCTTAAAGAGTGTTCCTTAATCAGTCACCGTGTCAGCAAAAACAGCATCGTTCATCCTCCCTGGCAATTTTTTTCACCTAGACGGGGGGGAATCGAAGCGGATAGCCATTCTTTGGTTTGATTCTTTTTTTGTTTACTAGATGGCAATACTGTTGCAGCTTACTTAGCTTTAGGGGATTCTTATTGGTTGGTCCATGTAAATCGCGGTGATCGACGCGGAGTATTTAACGCGTAGATGCACCTTCTTTTGATGTAACCCCGGCTTCTATACCAACAGTTGTAAGAGAAAATTGACATATTTAACATGTAAAAGCTCATTTTAGCAGTTAGGATTTTTTTTAATGTTAGCTCGGGCGACAGTGAAGCTTTGAAATTTTGAAAATTCAAAAACTCAATTTGAAATTTACAAAAGAAATCCAGAAAAAAAATCCTGACTGATTTTTTAGGGTTCAGGGGTGAAAGTGATAGCTCAAAGTGTTCAGGTTGAAATTGTTAAAGGGAACCGACTAATCTAAATGCATATATATCATATAACCACCTGATTTACTGAATCCTAATTTACATTAAGTAAATAACAAAGTTTCATGATAAATGTGAACTACTAGGCTATCATACATGTACTACCTCGGGACTGATTTAATTGACGCACCGTTGCTTTCAACTTTCACCTGGCATGTACCCCTCCGGCGTTGATTAAATCCGACCGGAGGGAGTATGAGTTATGCTGATAATACAAACTAGAATAACTTGGCTTTTCAATACAAGTCTGTAAAATATTTTCCAGAAACCTAATCTTAGCACCTATGTGTGGCTATCTTCTTTTTAGATGAAGGCATTTTTTTTACTTAAGAGGTTTAAGCGCTGCACTATGCATAAGTAGGATGCACACAACCTCTACAAAAGATAAAATAGAAGGTGTAATACAAATTGATCATATTATGTATGAACGCCTACTAAGATGGAAGGCCAAGTGCAGCATAAGTAGGATGCACACAACCTCTACAAAAAATAAAATAGAAGGTGTAATACAAATTGATCATATTATGTATGAACGCCTACTAAGATGGAAGGCCAATCCGTAGATTACACTGCCATCAATGTTGGGAAAAAAATATCCCTTGTCATATCCTCCAATCTTGTAGCAACCTCCATAAGTAGGTCCCGGTTCTCCGCACGCTGAAGATGTGATCAAGAATGGAGCAAAGCGGTGCACCGATAGATAACCTGCAAGAGAGAATATTTTTTATCGTGAAAATCCTTATCATTTTTTACATAGGCATAGCAACTAAATAATGGCAATTGCTCCCACCCTAATAAGTAGTTTAAACCTATTGTCCATCCTATTCAGCCAATTGCCGAAAATATTCGCAACACTACGTGCCGGATATAAGATAGACCATATTTGAATGACTGACCACCTAGCAAAATGGCATTGAAAGAATAAGTGTTGTCTTTCAGACAAAGCAAAATGTGTGGCTATCTTCTAACTACTAGTATTGTTAAGCCGAACTGACTTGAAGAAGCAGCATGCCGTGTGCCTATGTGGCTTGACAAAATGAGAAAATGAGAACATTAAAAGCAAATGAAGAATGTTAATCTACAAACATATATAAAAATAAAAGTGATCAGGCTATCTAAGGCATCCAAACATTACTTAGTCAAATACTAGATTACAAAATTAGCTCATACCTGATACTATTTGTCCAACACTTCGAAAGCATCTTATATACAAGAGAACTCTGTCATGGCGTAGTTATAATGATTTGCTTTGTAATACTCTACCGCGACTTGTTTTATTAAAGAGCCGTATGTGCATCGATTGATGCAGAAGCTGGGGCTGCCCCATTTCAAAAAAAGAAAGCTGAAAGTTAGGAAGATCACAAACTGAAAATCTATAAATGTTCGGAGGCACGTACTGTTTAATCTAGAACACTCATGAACCACAATGCTTATAAGTAGCAATAACAAGTACACAATAGTACATTATTCTCTATTTTGAGACCAGCACATCGTTATCACGAAATGGCAGGCAGATAGTAAGATGAATCCGGGTATGTAGGCTTGCAAGCAATTCAAGGTTCAGCGCATTTTGCAACTTTTTCTACCATTGTTACACGTACCAGAGAGCTTGTCAGACCTGATAATATTCATCCACACTTGAACGAATCTTAAGTCAGTTATTCCTACGGTTCAACTACCAATTGAATTATCACAGATTCAACTACCAATTAAGCAGATGATAAGCAGGTTGTCTACCTTAAAACCTTAGCTTTATACTCCAAAACTTTCTTTATTTGCTTCTTGGATGGAGTCTTCTAGTATGAATACCCTGAATTTTCTGCAGATATGTGATGTTACATTTCAGCTTATGACGATAAAGTTGTGTGGAAGATATGAGAGTTTACAAGGAAGACATTTGCTCCATAGGAATTCTGAAGGATGAGTGTTTCCCACTTGCTCTAGTTGAGGTTGACTGTTTAAGCTTTGTAGCATGTAATTATACAAAAATACGTTACGAACGGGGGAATGATCCCTTCCTTGATTATACGTTGTTAGATTGGATATTAGAGCTCCCCATGTGACCATAAAAAAAAGACCTCCATGCTTTTTTTTTAAAGCACAAATAGCATCCCTAATGAGTCCGCGCTTTGCGCTCAGGATGGGCGGGTTCAGCACCTAGAACTCCTGCCACTGAGCTAAAACTTAGTTCTCGTATCATGTAATTATCTATGTGAGTGGTCTTACTTTGTGTTATGTTCTGTCAAATCATGCCTTTGTCTGTCGACGCAATCAGTCTATTAAAAGGATTGTCGTTCTCAGCGGAGAATAAGAGAGACCGTATGACGCGTATGGAGGGATCAAGCTAGGACAGCCAGTGTGCAGCTCACTTGTCATCTTGTTCAAACTATGATGTGAGATTTTCTTGCAAGCTTGCCATGGAAACAAATCTTGGCTGGCAGTCCCATCATCCCATGCAAGTCGAGAAGTTAGCAGACAGATGAAAGAGTTAAAGGATAGTTTAGAAGTTCTATTAGGGGAACCAGAATGAATGGCCCATTAATAACAAAAAGGGTAGATCATATGCACTACCACAAAAGACTAGTTTTAATTTATACTTGTGGGATTTAAGAAATAAAAAATACATTTTAGGTCCTGGAAAAATATATAAGCAACCAAACATGAAGTAAATGGACGTTTTATAAATCAAAGTGATCAGGTCAAAATTGGTAAAGACAAGCAACTAATTTAAATCCAGAAATATCATATCACCACCTGATGTACTGAATCCTAATTTACATTGGTTAAAGTAAATAACAATTTTTCATGAGAAATGTAAACTACTAGGATACATGTATGAGTTATGATGATAGAACAGAACGTTTCATCTAGAATAACTTGGCTTCTCGTAACTGCAGATCGTTTGATCGTGAAGAACTGGCTTTTCAGTGCAAAGCTGAAAAAAAAAATCAGAAACCTTATCTTAGCACCTTTGTGTGGCTACCAAGCCAGGGGCAGCATTATACATAAAAATGGCACAAGTCAAAAGCATGAATCACCTATTAGCTATTAGCAGCATGCCGTGTGCCTCTGTGGCCTGACTAAAAGAGAAAAGGAGAAGATACAAAGCTGAGGAATGTTTACTACAGACATAGAGAGAAAAAGGCACGCTAACATTTCTTAGTCAAATAGATTACAAGATTATACAGATTTTCATAGTATGATTGACAACACTTGCAAATTTTACAGAAGTATGTGAAGAGCATCTTATAAACAAGAGAAGTATGTCATCACATAGCTACCATCACACATTCAATTACCATTTGTGAAGGCAGACATGAGCAGTTGGATCATGAAATGCTACAAGTCTGGAACATCACAATTCGCAAACTCACAATCTACAAATGTTCAGAAGCACGGTTTAATCTAGAAGATGCCTTGTCCACAATGCTTAGAAATAGCAAGAACGAGTATATAATTATCTATTTTGAGACCAATACATTATTATCTTGTCCTACAAACACGCAGTGACAGGCAGGCACACCGGCAGACATATGTTAACATTTTAGTATTAGGCTATTTTCGCTCATCAATTTTTTTTATATTTTTGCATCAGAGGAAGTAGATGACAAGATTATTCTGGTAGAGACTAGGGTTCTACCGGGTCTAAGGCGGAGATTGTAAGGGTGGAAGTGAGGGCGGAGAGGTTGGAGAGCTCGGCGCCGGCGGCTGGGCGCCGTCGCGGAGGAAGGAGGCGGCGGCTAGGGTTGGTGCGGCGGGGGCACAGGGGTCTCCCGTCTCCCTTCAGGAGACGAGACAGTAATGATACTGAATATTGTCCGATTAATCTCGAAGGGATACAAGTGTTTATATAGTAGGACGGCCTCCTCTAAACCCTAATTTACTTGGGCTAAGCCCCTAATTTACTTGGGCTAAGCCCATAACTAGCCACTAGTGGGCTTCCTGCGTGTATAGGTCAAACCGACCATAACATCTCTCCCCGCCTTCTCAAACAGCTCGTCCTCGAGCTGAACTTCGGAAACTGCCGGCGGAGATCTTCAAGCTTCTCCCAAGTCGCCTCGTCCTCCGGCAGGCCCGTCCAATGCACCAAGACGTGCCAAACACCACGGCGCTGCTGGGCCTTCAACACGCGAGCCACACTCGCCGGGGCGGGCTCGAGACGCCCATCCGAAGTAGGTGGAAGAGCTGGTGGTGCACAAGGAGGGTCGCCCGGTAGGCCTTCGGGAGACCGACGTTGAAGACGTCGTGGAGGCGCGAGCCCGCAGTGCAACTCGAGGCGGTAGGCGAGCTTGCCGATGCGCTCCGAGCACACGGAAAGGACCGGCGTAACGGGGGCCCAACTTGCGCCGGGAGCGCGGGTCCAGAGGACCGGGTCGTCCGGTGAAGAAGGCGGAGCCGGACCCGGCCGTCCACCGCAAACTCCGCCTCGCGATGATGAGCATCATAGTACCTCCTAGCCAGCCGCCGAGCCCGAAGAAGTCGGCCGGCGCGCCTCAGCCAGTATCTCGTCGCGGGTACGCAGTAGGTCATCCGCCGTGTCAGTACGGGCCGTGCCAGGCGCATAGGGAAGCATCGCCGGTGGTGGCCTCCCGTAGACCACCTCAAAGGGAGTAGTGTGCAGCGCGGAGTGGTAGGACGTGTTGTAGCAAGTACTCGGCCCACGCCAGCCCGGTCCACCCAAGCTCGTGGACGATCCCCGGTGATGCAGCGCAGGTACATGGCGATGATCTTGTTGACGACCTCTGACTGGCCGTCCGTCTGAGGATGAAACGCCGTGCTCATGCGGAGCTTCACGCCTGCCAACCCAAAGAGGTCCCTCCAGACGTGACCCGTGAACACAGGATCACGATCACTGACGGAGGACGGAAACCCGTGGAGGCGAACGATGCCGTCAAAGAAGGCGCGTGCCACGGACGCCGCCGTATAGGGATGGCCCAGGGCGATGAAGTGCGCGTACTTGGAGAAACGGTCGACCACCGTGAGGATGACGGACTTGCCGCCAACCTTCGGCAGCCCCTCGATGAAGTCCATGGAGATGTCCGCCCACACCTGGGACGGCACGTCCAGCGGTTGCGTGCAAGCCCGCCGGACGGAGCGTTTCCGTCTTGTTCCGCTGGCATGTGACACACGCTCGCACCCGGCCTCGCACCAGGATGCCATCCCCCGGAATGTAAAAATCGGTGCGGAGACGGTGCAGGGTCTTCCGGACGCCCTCGTGACCGGCGGAATGCGCCAAGGACAAGGCTCGGTGGCGCAGGTCTCCATGATCCGGCACAAAGATGCGGCGCCCATGGAGGAGTAGTCCCTCGTCCAGGCGCCATGGCGCGGCCAGCTCGCCGTCGGCCAGGCGCTGGCGCAGCTGCTGTGCATCCGCGGCCTCGGTAGTAGCGCGGCGAACCTCGTCGATGAAGGCGAAAGATGGGCCGGAGTGGATGTAGAGGGCCGCACCGACCGTGGGCGCGTCTGCGGCGTCGTCGATGTCGCGGCGGGATAGGGCGTCGGCGACTGTGTTGAGGCGGCCGGGGCGGTACTCGACGGTGAAGTCGAAGCCGAAGAGCTTGCTGATCCACCGATGCTGCGGCACCGTGGAGAGGCGCCGATCCAGCAAGAACTTCGGGCCGTAGTGGTCCGTGCGCACACGGAACGTCCGGCCCCAAAGATACGCCCGCCGCTGGCGCACTGCCCTGGACCAGCCCGATCAGCTCGCGCTCATATGCGGCGAGCTTGTGGTGGCGCGCGGCGAAGGGGCGGCTGAAGAAAGCGAGTGGCCCTCGCCCTGGTGAAGGACGGCGCCGAAGCCGATGCCGGAGGCGTCGCAGTCCACCACAAACGGCTCGTCGAAGTCCGGCATCTGAAGAACGGGGCCCGTCGTGAGTGCCCGCTGCAGGGCGGCGAAGGCCGTGGCCGCCTCCTCGTCCCAGAGAGAAAGCGTCGCGGCGAAGCAAGCGCGTGAGAGGCGCGGCGATGAGGCCGAAGTCTCGGATGTACCACCGGTAGTATCCCGCGAGGCCCAAAAATCCGCGAAGAGCTCGCGGCGACTGGGGCGTCGGCCAGGCGGCGACGGCGGCGACCTTGTCCGCGTCCATCGCGACACCGTCGGCGGAGATGACGTGGCCCAAGTACGCGACGGAGGTCGTGCCAAACGAGCACTTCGAGCGCTTGAGATGAAGACGATGCGCTCGAAGCTCGTTGAAGATGATGGCCACGTGCTGCAGGTGCTCCGCCCATGATGCGCTGTAGATCAAAATATCATCAAAGAAAACAAGCACAAAGCGTCGTAAGTAGGGGCTAAGCACGTCGTTCATCAGGGCCTGGAAGGTCGCCGGCGCGTTGGAGAGGCCGAACGGCATCACCAAAAACTCGTAGTGGCCATGGTGAGTGCGGAACGCCGTCTTGGCGATGTCGTCCGGGTGCATGCGCACCTGATGATAGCCCGAGCGCAAGTCGAGCTTGGTGAAGAAGCGCGCGCCATGCAGCTCGTCCGGGAGCTCATCCACGACGGGGATGGGGAACTTGTCCTTGGACGTGACGATGTTGAGGGCGCGAAAGTCGATGCGAAGCGCCACGTGCCGTCGGTCTTGCGCACAAGGAGCACGGGGGCGCAGAACGGCGACGTCGAAATCCGGATGATGCCCTGTGCTAGCATGACCGCCACCCGGCGCTCGAGCTCGTCCTTCGCAGCTGGGGGTACCGGTACGGCCGCACAGCGACGGGCGCCGTGTTCGGCAGTAGGTGTATGCGGTGGTCACAGGGCCGCGAGGGAGGGAGGCCCTGCGGCTCGTCGAAGAGGTCGCCGTGCTGGTGCAGTAAGTCAGCCAGGAGCGGGTGTGCCTCGTCAAGCGCGGCGGCCATCAGGTGGAGCTGCGGGGATGCGCCAGTGCTGCCCAAGCCCGTCCAGTGAACACGGCGGCCGCCCTCGCGCCAGAAGATGAGGGACAGCACGTCGAGGTCCCAAAGGATGGGGCCTAAGGTGCTCGGGAAGTCGAGGCCGAGGATGAAGTCGTAGCAGCCCAAGTCGATGCCGACGCGGCCGATGGAGAATGGCTCGTCGCCTACGAGCACGGGAACCCGTCGCGCCACGCCCGGCACGTAAGACGGTCCCCGTTGGCGACGGTGACGCCGTACTTCTCCGATCCCGCCGGCTGGAGAGCGAGGCGGCGCATGGCGGTGTTGGATAGGAAGTTGTGCGTCGATCCCGTGTCCACCAGCGCAGTGAGACGCTCCCCATTGATCGTCACCGGGAGCAGCATCGTCTTTGCCGTCTTGATGCCCGCCATAGCATGAAGAGAGACGACGAAAGCGGACGCGTCGACCGGCGCGTAGGTCGTGACACCGGCCTCGCGTGACGGTGGCGGCCGCGAGCTCGGCGGTGAGAGCCTCCACGTCGGCGTCGTCGACGGTCTCCGAGTAGAAGAGGCGGGCGCACGTGTGGCCCGGCACGTACTTCTCGTCGCAGTTGAAGCACAGCCCTTGGCGGCGCCGCTCGAGTTGCTCCGCGGCCGTCGCGCCGCTTGAAGGGGCGAGTCGGCGCAGGGAGGGCCCGCGGGAGCGGCGGCCGGCGCGGGGCGCGGCGGGGCGGTGGGCGTCGGGGCGGGTCGGAGCGCAGGACGAGCGCTGCCACGTTGCGCGTAGACCTGCTGCATGGCGATGGTGCCCTGCTCGTAGGCCCGTGCGTAGTACATGGCCGTCTGCAAGTCCGCAGGCTCGCGCATCTCGACGTCGACGCGGATGTAGTCGGGGAGGCCGCCGACGAAGAGATCGGCGCGCTGTCGCGCCGAGACGCCCGGGGCATGGCACGCGCGCGCCTGAAAGCGGTCGGCGAAGTCCCGGACCGTGGTGGTGAAGGCGAGGCGTCCCCGGCTCGGCGAGGCGGCTCCGCGTAGGGTCGGCCCAAACCGCCGGAGGCACAGGTCGCGGAAGCGCTCCCGAGACGGCATCCCGCCCTCGTCCCGCTCGAGGGCGTAGTACCAAGTCCGCGCGGCGCCCCGTAGGTGATAGGAGGCGATCCACGTGCGGTCGGCGCTGAGCGTCCGCTGCCCCGAAAGAACCTGCTCACACCGGTTCAGCCGAGTTCGGGGGATCGGTGGCGCCGTCGTAGGTGGCGAACTCCAGCTTGGTGAAGCGGGGCGGCTGCTGTGCGCAGGCGGGACCTCGGGGCGCCCTCTGGCGGCCCGGGTTGAAGGACGTGCTCGCGGCGAAGGGGGCCGCAAACCCGCCGAGGACCGCCAAAGGGGTGGGCGGGCTGCCGAACCGTCGTCCGCGCCACGGTCCGAGTGTAGACGGGCGACGCGTCGATCCATGTGGGAATTGGCGAAGGCGATGGCGGCCACCACGCGGGGCGACCGTTGCTGGCGGCGGAGGCGGGCGGTGGGGGCGGCGGCGGAACGACAGCCGGTGGGGGCGGCGGCGGAACGGCGGCCGGCGGGGGCGGCGGGTGCTGGCCGGCCTTGATCTTCGCGAGCTCGAAACGGATGGCGCGGAGACTGTCGGCGAGGTCCGCCAAAGTAGCGGGCAGGAGGTCGAGGCCCGTGGGGGCGGCGGCGGCCTGGTCTCCGTTGGAGGCGGCGGCGGCTCCCTCGGCAGCGTGGGCGCCGGTCATGGCGGCGGCGGTGGCGGTGGTGGTGTTGGTGGCGGCGGCGGACGTGGCGGCGATGGGGTCGACGGGGAGGTTGTTGGAGCCCATGAGACCTAGGCAATCTGATACCAAAGTGGTAGAGACTAGGGTTCTACCGGGTCTAGGGCGGAGATTGTAAGGGTGGAAGTGAGGGCGGAGAGGTTGGAGAGCTCGGCGCCGGCGGCCGGGCGCCGTCGCGGAGGAAGGAGGCGGCGGCTAGGGTTGGTGCGGCGGGGGCACGAGGGTCTCCCGTCTCCCTTCAGGAGACGAGACAGTAATGATACTGAATATTGTCTGATTAATCTCGAAGGGATACAAGTGTTTATATAGGAGGATGGCCTCCTCTAAACCCTAATTTACTTGGACTAAGCCCCTAATTTACTTGGGCTAAGCCCATAACTAGCCACTAGTGGGCTTCCTGCGTGTATAGGTCAAACCGACCATAACATATTCACAGTTTCATAGTATGATTACAGGCACTTGCAATTGTACATAAGTATCTGGAGTGCTTTTTTTTGAGAGAAAGAAGTATCTGGAGTGCTATTTGTCCAACAGAAAGCATCTTATAAACAAGAGAAGTCTGTCATCACACAGTTACTATCTCACATTCAATTACCAATTGTGAAGGCAAACACAAGCAGTTGGATGATGAAATGCTGAAAGTCTGGAACAGCACAAACTCACAATTTACAAATATTCAGAAGCACGGTTTTATCTAGAAGATGCATGAACCACAATGCTTAGAAATAGCAAGGAGGTGTAAATAATTCTCTATTTTGAGAACAATACATTATTACATTCTCTTACAAACATGCTGTGACAGGCGGGCACACTGGCAGACAGATAGTAAGATGAAAAACTGGGCATATAGGCTTTGCAAGCAATTCAAGGTTAGATGCATTTCTCATAAAAAGATGAGCCATCATTTACATGTACTGGAGACCTTTTCAGAACTGATTATATTCATCCACACTTGAAAGCATCTCATAAGCAAGTGCTAACTGAGAATACACAGTTATTACCTCTGTTCAACTACCAATTGAATGAAGAGGCATCTCATAAGGTGTTGATTTCGTGTTCCTCCATGTCGTTGATCCAGTTATGTATGGTTGCAAAAAATGGTTTTGTTTTAGTTCCCAGTTCTAGGCTTTGTAATGCGAGTCCACAAAGCTCGAATGGTTGCATGTTAATGGAACCAGGGGGCTTTTTCCCCTTTTGATCGAAAAAAAAAATTGAATGAAGAGGCAAGGTAATCAGAGAAAGAAAACAAAACATTTGGATATACCTTTCAGTTAGAATCATCACATGTTCAATTAGTACTAATTGCAACAAAGAATAAGCCTGGAACGCAACAATGTACAGAAAGTTGAGAAGGCACAGTTATTCCCACAGTTCAACTACCAATTGAATGAAGAGGCAATGTAACCTGGGACAGTAATCAAGACATTCAGATGCAGTACCTTTGTTAGAGTTATCAGAGATTGAACTAGTACCAATTGTCACAAAGAATAATGCTGGCAATAAAATCTGGAATGCAACAACAATGTACAGAAAGTTGAGAGGCACCATGTATCATCTGATTATTCAGTGTGTTGATGGGAAGACGACGGAAGTTCAGAAGAAAGGCGGGTCACCGTCAACAGCGTCCGTGTCCCGCATGGGGAGGATGTTGGTATGTAGAAGGAGGCTTTCTTGGATCGTGTGTCCGGAGAGGGCGGTCCAGCGGTCAGCATGCTCGGGCTGGGGCTGGGGCTGGGGACGTCGGTACCTCTGGAGCACGGCGCCTTGTTCGTCGCAGTGCAGCAGGACGCGCGGGCACTGCACCAGATGGTTTCGGCCCTGGGCCACGGCGAAGACGCTGCCGTTGTGATGGCAGCTGTTGTTAGCGTTGATCTCGTCCACGGGCACGACGATGCTGTACCGGCGGCTCCAGAGCTCGTCGGCGTTGTTGTCGTCGCGTAGGACCCAGACATGGACTCTGCTTGCGGGGGAGAAGGAGACGACGGTCATGGCGAGGCGCTCGTCGTCGATCTCAAACACCTGGCGGCCCACGGCTCGGGTGCGTGGGGGACGAATGAAGGAGAAGGCCTCGGCGTTGATGTCGAACGTGAGTACCTTGGTGTTGTTGAGCTGGGCAGCCTTGGGCGGCCAGTGCAGGGAGCCGAGGAAGAAGACGGGAGGGATCTTGTAGGAAGGAGCAATCCCTTTGGCCAGCACAAGATCAAGCTTGTCGGAGGGCAAGTCGGGGCCCGGACGGCCAATGCGCCTCCGCGTTGCCCCCGCCGTGCCCAGTGTGCAGATCCTGTACTTGCAGTTAGGCTGCCTGCGGTTGTGGTACAGCACCTTGCACTGAAAATCTCCGTCGTGGTCGGGGTCGGGGGTCACGTAGAAGCCGATGATGTCGCGCCGAACGTGGAGCGGCGGGAGGCGCGCCCAGCGGCGCGTGCAGGGGTTGCAGGCGTAGAGCCTGCGGCCGGAGGAGAGGAGGAGGATGCCCGCGCATGAGCCGTGGACCCTGAACACCTCGTGGGTGGCGGGGCGGGCGAAGCGGAGTACCGGCCGGGGCACGCGGTCGCGGATGTCGACGGCGCTGAGGTTGAGGGTGGCGAGCTTGGGGTCGAGGAAGAAGAAGAGCGGCATGGGCGTCCGGAAGTGGTGGTCGTGGTGGTAGCGGCGGAAGACGGCGGTGCTGGTGATGTCGCGCCACAGCCTGCAGACACAGCGGCAGCGGGCGATCTCTTGGGCCGGCAGGCAGAGGAAGGCGAGGTAGAGGGCGGGGTTGCCCATGGATTCGTTGTACGCCTCCGTGTTGTCCGGTCCATTCCGTGGCACCACGGCCGGATTCCATTCCATCTCCACGTCCAGGCCGATCCATCCGTGCTGCTGCGCCACGGCTAGCGCTTGTTCTCCGTCCAAAATCAGCATCTCCGGCGCGGGGATCCATCCGGTCCGCGCTGCAGCCTCGGCGGGAACCCATGCGCCCTGCGCCAACGCCGCGGCCATAGCGTCTCTTCCTCCGTTCGGCTCCACGGCTTGAGGAGGGACCCACGCCACCAATCCGCTGGACAACACCACCATGCCTAGCTCGTCCTCCAGCCCTTCTCCGCCTCCTGCGTTGGCCTCCATGGCCAGCGCTTCCTCTAAATCCATATCCATAAGCATGGCTAGCTCGTCCTCCAGCCCTTCTCCGCCTCCGTTCGCCTCCATGGCCACCGAGTTCGGACGGGGGTGTGGAAGCCGAGGCGGCCGTTAAGCCAGGCTGGCGGACAGAGAGACGAGGAAAACGGAAATGGATTCGATTGGATTCGATTTGGAATTTGGGCGAGGTCGGAGGCGGGTTTATGTAGCGGAGACGGACGGATTCGAGAAAGTTCTAGACCCGAGAGGCCGTTTGACTGGTGATGCCGAGGATTGAGTGCTGACAGGATGTAGAACCAGCCCAGCTGCCTAATTGGCCCAAGTGCTAAATAGTCTGCCTAAATCTTATCAATTGCATCCGCTCAAAAAAAAAAAAATCTTATCAATTGCAGTGCCAAATTATTCTCAACAATTTTTTTTGGAAAAAGCAAATTATACTTTGTGCGAGGTTGTAAATACAGTAAGAAGTCGTTTGGTATCCATCATTTGGACCCGGAATCCTAGAATTCATTTTGCAATTCCATAGGTGGGCTGTTTGGTTGCCACAGAATTGGACCGTCATTTCATTTATTAAATTCAACAAAATGATGCCATGGGTAAACACGATTCCGAGCTGAGACATGTCATTTGCGTTTCTCTATGGAAGCCATTTACAAATTGAATATTCAATTCTGCTGTCATTTGCAATTCCTGTGGCAACCAAACAAGTGTCTATTTCTGGAATTACAATGTAAAATATTCATTTCAAAATTTTACAAATAAAATGAAAATTTGGCTTCCAAACGACTTCTAATAATAGAAATGAAAACCATCTATGTCTTCGACGTCAACACAATGTCACAACATTATACTCCTGCCAAATTGTTACGAAATGAGTTTCCTTTTGTGCGACCATATTTTGTATGTAGAGACCAATTTGTTACCAAAATATAGCTCGTCTCCACCATCAGATTTTTAGCTGCCAAGTGGACACTTTATATTCTATTAACACTTTTCTTTTAGATTTGCGAAAGAAAAAGGGGAAATTTAATTGGTTTGCACATTCTGAAACAACGAAAAACTATGTTGTCGCAAAAACAAGTGTAAGTTGTACATTTGGTTAGGTTGCATCGGTCAATATTCTTTCTTCTTTCGAAGAGCAAATAGATCCCCGTCCTTGGTTAGGGCCGGCCTATTACTTTCCGCATCAGCCCGTTAATGTAATGTGGGTAAACTCGCTAAGTAGAACAGATTGACCCATTTATGTTACTAGGCCGACCCATCGTTACTATGTACCTGGTTCTTTGTAGTGACGGCCTGTAAGGCTTTCCATGGAGCCTGTTACTATTCAAAAATGCGTATAGATTAGGTATGCGGGAGGCCATCAAGAATTTCATTATACGACCCATTAAGGCCACTTTAGGCCTATTTTAGGTAATTTTAGCACCTATTTTGGGGTCCCTGTTGACCAAAGTAATCCGGAACTATTGAAACTGAAGGAGCTATATGGATTAGTCGGATCCGTGGCTACCTAAGTCTTTAGGCGGATCCATGGCAAGTTTGGTTCCAAGGTGGATCCATAGCTATTTTAGTTGCAAGGTAGATCCATGACCATTTTCACTAGGTGGATCCGTGGTCAAACTTCACTATAAAAAAGTTACCATAGGCAGCGAAGTTGGGCCCGACTATAGACGATGATGGCCCATGCATTCCCGGCGATTTTTGCTCTTTCCATGGTAGATCGTAAAACTTTTTTGTCGTTTTTGAGGCCATATAGCGCCACAGATTCGATAAAAACGATGTGCATGGTCGCTCGGTACGTGGTGGATGAGGAGTTCTCGAGTGCGTCGGCCAAGTAAATGCAAATCGACAATTCGGCACCCCCGCAGACTTTGGGGCCCTGATGGCAGTGTCTCTCGTGCTGTTTTTTGGTCGCGCCATCTATTTTGATCTGGTTGACGTTCCCCGATCGAGTCGTTTATGTTGCTGGAAGATGGGTCCCTGATGCCAGCCTCTCCGCACACCAAACGTTTCCTTCCTTACATTTTTACCTATGATTTCTGTCTACTCGACTTATTGTTTCGATCCCCTACCGTCTTTGTAACATTGAGGATGTTGCTGGCAGATGGGTCCCCGGTGTCAGCCTCTATGAACAATAAATGTTTTTTTCTTGGATTATTTTTTACCCGTGATTTCTATCTACTCGACTTATTCTTTTAGTTCTCTGCCGCCTTTGTAACGTTGAGAACGCTACTGGCTGATGGATCCCTGCGGTGAGCCTCTATGAGTAATAAACGATTATTTTCTTAGATTTATTTTTTATCCGTGATTTCAGGCTACTCGGCTTTCTGTTTCGATGCCCTGCCACTTTGGTAACACTAAGGACGCTGTTGGCTGATGGGTCCGTGTAACACCCCAAATTTCAAAACAAAGAGAAAATGAATTTCCTTTTTCCAAAAATAAGAACCAACAAAAACTTTTCTTACTTTGAGTGCTATGCATAGTGCTCATACCTAGTATTTGTGTTTTGCCATGATGAGTGTTGTTATGGTTATGTGATAAACCCTAAAACCCTAAAGTAATCAAGTGAAGATCACAAACCCAATAAAATAAAAGAGAAAGAAATCAAATAAGAAAAACCCTAAACCTTGATCTTCTCAAATACAAATGGATCTATTTTGAGAAACCAAAATAAAGAAAAAGACATATATAGGCATATAAGCTCTAATAGGTAAATCTTGAACCCTACCTTTATTATTTTTGCTAAATGGTGGTGAACCATTGTGAACCCCACAAAACCCTAGACCTCATACTCTCTTGTCATAAATCTTTGAAAAACCAAAATAAGAAGAGGTGATTTTAAATAAGAAAAAGGGACATATGCAAGCCCATGGCTACTTTGTGTAAAAGCTAAAACTTGGTTTGCTTACCTTGTGTAGATGATTGGAAATACCTCAACACACTCAACCAGGTACTTACCAACCAATTTAAGTGGGAATCAAAATAAAATCCATCTTA